>NW_016160707.1:42223-60424 GCF_001687245.7 Rhagoletis zephyria | reverse complement strand
ACACAATACAGCTGATATGCACTTTGACACTTTATCCATTTTTACTCGGTGAAAATTTCGGGCTATTTCGGGCAGGAAGAAGAATAAACTTACGATCGAATACGCTCGAATTTTCGCTCTCTATTACCCATTTTGTTGAGTACAGGCATGATTTTTGGACTATTTTGGGCACACGCGGGATCTCGCATTGCGTACGGGAAAGAAACTACTTAAATATAATAAATCGATTATCGATTCACAACAACAAAGTCATCAGCAGATTTTTGCGAAAAGTTACCTTGCCATACTTATTTACTACTTAACAAGAATTTTAGCAAAATGTTGCTGATTTTGTTTAAATAAATCATTTATTTCAAAGAAATTTTTATTTATTATTTTTGTAAACTTCTGGAAACCGATTGAAACCTGTGATTGAAATGGTTTCGGTATCGTTCCTTTTCAGGTCAAGATAACGGTTACGGTTTCGGTTTCGGTTTTGAAAAACGAAACGGTTTTAAACGATTACGGTTTCGGTTTGGGTTTCGGTTTCATTCCTTGGTTTAAAGTACCAGTTTGGGTACTAAATAATCAAATACTTGGTATTTAGAGATGTATAAATATTTAATTTAAAAAAAAAATAGTTATTTAGGAGTTTCTAAATATCCAATTTGAAAATGCAGGACTCGGAAAAAGAAGAAGCTACAAAGTTCGTCGATCAAAGTCACGTCCCATGGCGAATACGGAATTTGCGACCAAATAAATCTGTGAAATATCTGGGACACATACCGGATAAGAAATTAAACTAGGCACAAAAAACAGTTGAGCGTGTGCGCAAAGCCCCAGGAGCCCTCTAAACTTGTAGAAGTGCAATTGGACATGTCTCACAGTACTGTTCTGGCCAAGAAATCAGCCACTGTCACAGTACAGGTAAAGGATAAGTGGCTGAAATTGGATGCGAAAAGATCGAGCAGCTTCTCCTTATGTTGAGCAATGGAGAAATCTCTTTGGCTGCGGGTCTGCTGCTCGGCCACATTACTCAAGGTACGCACGCGAGATTACTAGTCGTACCACAACCAGTCCTATCAACTTCAACCTAACGCAACCTACCCTACTATAGCTCTAGTTGAGCGGCGGCTGCTTTTGTTGGTCATTTTTGAGAAGCGCCTTTCCTTTTCGTTTGCATCCATAATTGATCAAACGGGCACTGACTCCTCAAGCTATCCTCGTCGTTTCAACTAGAATTCGATATCATAAAAATCAGCTAAAATCTGATTGCACATTAGTCTAAGTGCGAAATATTTTACAAATTGTTTCATGCCAATAAAAGTAGTTTTTATAGCCAACTCAATGTGAACTTGAACCATCCAAAACGCTTGTGGCGAATGTTAGCTAAATGCGCTCTATGCAAAATATTTATTACAAATAATTGACTTCGGCAAGTAGAGGTTAAAACGTTCAATACTAACCATAGCAGCAGTAGTTAATATGTAATAGAATTGTTTTATGCAATCGGCAATTCATCTGCAAACGACCTCGAGTGTAGGCAAACAAAAAAAAAAAAAACAAAGAGCAGAAAATTAAGGTAACTAAAAATACATATAAACAAATACGTTTATTGTTGCTACTATGAGTGTAGCAAAAATAAGAAGAAGAAAAATCTGAAAAAGAAGTTGGACATGCAAATAGGCGGCGTTAACAGCGGAAACAACAGCAACAAAAACTATTAGCTGTAACAATAACCTGACGAAACATTGACGAACAATACTTGTACGGTAAACAACCAGTAAAATAAAAAATAAAAAACATAAGCAACAATAACAACAAAAGCGCTGCTACATATTAACAATATTTGGTAAAATACGCCTCCACTAGCCAAACAATTACTTTTCAATCACCTCCAAAAAATTCGCTGTGCCATTGGTGGCCATTATAGTTGCCGTTATAGCCACGCTTGCAAATATTGCCATTGCAGGTTTTGTTATATGCTATATGCATACGTAGGTATTAGGAATGTTAATCCCGGGATCCCGACCTTATTTAGTTTCCGAACATCCCGGGAGTATTGGCAAATAATCACGGGATTTTCGGGATTAGTAGTTTGCACTGACGGCTATAATAGAAACTCCTTTTCTTGACCAGTGTTGGCTATATTTCTTTTTTTATTTAAGAACTAATATTTTTTTATAAATGTCTAGCTCAATACACATATACCACCGCGCGATAGTAAATTTTAAACACAAATATCAATATATTCGCGAAGCCCTGGGCCAAATATAATAAAATTGCGTTTTAAGTTTTTCACTCTGACGTCAGTATTTCAAAAATGTAAAAAAAAAATGAGTGAAATGTAGAACTTAAACAGATTTAATTTTTTGGTGCATAAGGACGAGTAAATATTGAAAATGTCCTTTTAAAGTTTTATCCTTGAAATTTAGCAATATTTATTTTTGAAAAATTTATATGTTAAGGACTTGTAAAAACTCGATAACATCCTCGAATTTCGTCCTTCTAACTTTATCAGCTTAAGAAATTAACTATTCGTCCTTGTGAATCCAAAAAATTCAAAATTTTTTAATTCTAGAGAAATTTCCTCTTTCATTCGGTACCCACACTTATTCTTCATTGCACTTTTTAAATAATTTTTGGAATTAATCATATCTTTCAAATAACAAAGTCCTTTAAAATAAATGCTAACGTCAGAGCGTAAAAACAAATTCGCCATTTTAAATAAAAAATTTGGTTTCAAACCCATTCATTTATTATTTTTGTTATGGTAGGAGAGCTTCTCAAACAATATAGAAGCAATTTTTTCGCTTTAAGTTGTTGAAAAGTAATGAATGTCTAAATCCCGAGACCGATCCGGGGATCCCGGCATTGTGATAACGATATCTCGAAAATCCCGGAATCGTAAAAAGCGAAAAAATTAACATCTCTAGTGTGTATGTACGTTTGTATGGCTTTTTTATGCAGCTTTATTATTTGCAATAACTGATAGTATATGTATAGTTTGTATATTATTTTGATGCTGTTGGTTATTTGAGTATTGGCGAATTTAAGCAAAAACTTACAAAATAACCAAAGCCACTAAAAGAACTGCAAAACGCCCAGCCAACCGTACGTATGTACGTACGTCAATGCCAAACTAATGCGATCAGTGATTGTTTTTGTGACTTTAGTTGCTGTTTACGTTGTTATATTCAGTTGCAGTATTGTATATCATAGTCGGCGACGATAACGACGCAACGCCATTCACTGGCAATGACATCGGTGTCAACGCGGTAAACAAATAAGCACACTAAACTTAACGAAAACAACTAAAATTTTGCAGGCAATTTGAGTTGAAGCTTTACGAAAGAAGTGTGTATTAAGTTAGTCTTAAGTTTTTATATTAACACAAAAAAAATATATGTATGCAGTAGCTCTTATTTAGGCGAGGCTAAGGGAAAATTTACGGAACAAAGAAAACGCGAATCCAACAGGTGAAGGTCAGCTATTTTTGAACACTTAGCGAACTTAGTAGGAGTGCCATCCGCGAGCCGGCAGAACCTGCTGTATATATGTAGCTGTTGAAGTTCGCATCTAGACAAACTGCTGTGTTCTGACAGTCAGTCAAAGTCCTCAAGGGACCTTAGAAACGCTGGTGACCCCAACAGCGCTTTAGTTGCCATCACATTTGATATTTTCAATCAGTCTTGATGTCGTTTTGAATGTACAAGGACATTTGAAAATACACTGACTTTTTGAATTTCCTGCGCAGTAACTTTAAATACAATACTGCTTCCCTTCAACTGGCATCGATTAATATCTATACTACTGTAAAATTTTGAGTAAGCTGCGATATTTAGTTTATATTTGACAACGATTGAAAGTAGACTACCTTGTGAATTTTAATGAAAATCGAAAAAAGGGAATTTCTTGTGATGCCATGTTCAGTATCAGTTCAGCTGATTAAGCACAATTTTTTTCATAAAAAATCTACTACTAAAATCAAGAAAAGTCTTGCTAAGTATTATGGGAGTTCCCTACCCTAAAATTGTAATGATTAAAAGGTGCTTTGCTGACCGCTGGACGTTCACGTCGGCTTAAAAAGGTCGTCACGGCAGAAATGGTGGATAAAATTGGTTGGTACATAACATTTTCATAAATCAAATTCACTTTAACTATATCAATTTTAATTTAGTTTTTTAACATTTAATGTCTTTTCATAGACATTTCGATTAATACCCATCTCTTATTAACTTATTAAAAAATGATTTTATGCATTAGCATGAAACGCATTGCTTCAAAAAGTGCAAAAAATAAGCAGGTTTTTATATCTTCTTTCGAAAGCTATAAACCCATACTATTTAATCAAATAAAAAAATAAAATATTTTTGCATATATTTTTTATTAATTCCATTAAAATTAACTATTTTTTAAATTTTGATTAAAAAAAAAATTGTTTTAGCGCAGGGACACCCTGTGTTTAATTTTATTCCAAAATTTTTAATCTTGTAGCTATCTACTATCTATATGGAAATAAAAAACGTCAAACCAACATTTTATTTCAAAGGATGTAATTTTGACATTAAATGTCAAACAAGTTTCCGTGCAGAGCTTACGCAGGGCTATGCTCTTATTAATATTCTTATAAAATTTGTCGACTTTAGTGGCTTTCTAGTGGCATGTAATTAATTTTTTTATAGGAAAATTTCTATTTAATTTTTTAAGGGGATAAATTACCTTTACAAAAATAACAAACACTTTCCCATTGCAGACAGCGAAATTTTGCCCACTTAGGCGGCATAGGTTCATACTACAAAAAAAAATATAAAAATATAACTTCTAAAGTTTGTGCTAAACTCAAGAAATTTAGTAAATTTTCATGCAAATTTTAAACTTTTTAATCCGATTTTTTTGAATCTTTGAGTATGCAGTTTTGTGGCCTTGTTTAAATTTTAGTATAAGAAAGTGCTAGATTGAAGAACGTGTCGCTTATTTTTGGTAATTTTTCAGCGCATTTTTTTGAAACAAAAACTTCTGAAAATACTTTGTAAGGAAAAAATCCGAAACACAAAAAATTCTGCCACATTTACACTTACGAAGGTATACTACGAGTACCTAAGCAGCATGCAAGCAACAAACAACAATCAAAAGCAACAACAAAAATGCAGAAGTTATACATAACTAAAGCTTCAATAATATCTGAAGGTTCATACTTTTTTAAATCTCGCTAATGTGCCAACAACAAAGCTTTGAACTAAGTGTATACATATATGTATGTGTGTATAAAGTTTTGTATACTTGTATGCAACAATACATAAAGCAATTACACCTAACTTGAAGAGCAATATTAAGCATACACACGGCTGCATATCTCTACAGGTTGTCAGCGGAAGTTGATCTCATCTGGTGAACTTCAGTTTTTGTTATAAATACATCAGTAGGTATTCTTTAGATATGCACCTTTTTTTCTTTTACTTTTATGCCGCGCTTGATAATTGACCGTAGTAACAAAGCGGAACAAAAGTTAATTATTTTTTTGGTTGCCTATTTTGGAGAAGCTCTTACGATATACGAAAATGAACCGTTACTTAAAAAGTTGTTAATAGATGAAAGCTAGTTATGTATTTCAAAATATTTACATCTGTAGTATGTATGTTCATACTTATGTATGTACATATGTATAAAACAAAAAAATCGTCTTTGGTTTTTACACATGAAGTATTTCCAAGTCAATTTATGTATCTGAGTCTAAATACTTAAGTATTTACTACAATAAAAACAAAAAAAAACTCTGGTTTCTGCTTAGCTTGTTTCTAAGGTCACAGAGCTTCAGATAAACCTTGACAGGAAAATGAATAAAAACGTAATGCTCGTTTTGAGTTCAAACGGAAAATCCATTTGAATGAGCTAGAAAGTTGTTTGAGTAAATCTATGGTATTCGCGTGAGCACAATCTATTTTGTTGAAACTCCCCTCAAATCGAAGAATAATAGTTCAGTAATATGGGTTTAGAAAAATGGTTCTTTAGAAAAAAGCAGGGACGGTAGTCATTATGAGTAAAATAATTTAAATCCGCATTTAATCGTTATTTTGTGATTTTAATTTTTTTGTTTAAAAATAATAATTGTTATTGGGTCTAATTTTTCGCTCAACCGAAATAACTATTATTTGATTTTTATTTTTTCGATCACAAATAATGATTATTATAAAATCGAAAGGGCCATACAGACGCAATCTACTGAAATTTTGGATGGGAAATATGCGGCAACCCTATTCAAAAATATTTATGAACTGGGGTTTTTCTTTAATAATGTTCATTTGCTACTCATATTATGATTTTTTATTTTATTTGTAACTAACTAGAAATGGGTGACAACCCTACACGAATATATATAACGGAGATAACATCAATACAGATAACCTTGTAATGCAAAACGTTATCTGAATACATCAATTGCATCAAAATCGCTGTTTCTGAGAGACCTTTGGATATATGTATATGTATATATGAGGGCGGTCCTTAAATGCAGGAAGCAAATTTTTACATCAGATTTCCTAAGCGTCAACCCCTACGTCGTTGCCACTATAGTCGAAGATATCACATATAAATTTTGGTTCCGATTGGAGGCGGTTAAGGCGTGTCGCACAGGGGTCAAAGTTCAGATAATCCTATGAAGACGTCTTTACCGACTCCAAAATTTAGATGTGATATCCTCGACTATAGTGGTATCGATTTTGGGTATTAGATGGAACAAATAATAAATTTAATTTTTTTAAATAATCTATAGAAGAATCTGTACTTTGCCTTGCCCCCCGTGCGACTCGACTTGACCGTCTCGAATCGGGACCAAATTTTATATGTGATATCTGTGACCATGGTATTACCGATTGAGGGGATGAAACTGAAAAAATCGTTCATTTGAATGTAAGTACCACACTAATATATATACACACATTAATACATGAATGGGACTAATATCCGTGCATTTTGAATAATAAATCACACTTTAAAAGCGAATAAGAAATAAAAAAGTGGTGAGAGTAAAGCATGATTTTAAACTGATTTTGAGGCATGGAGAGGGCGTAAATTTGTATAGTGCCGAAATTCTTTCGGTAGTACGTAGAGGGAGTAGTAGGGAGGGTAATTACTTGGACATGCCGTTCACACCCATTTTTCGTTTTTTTTTTCTTGATTTTGCTCCAAACAATGCATGGGGCTGAACCACTGTGGGTCGGCCCTTTCTTTCTGTATCAGATAAAATCAGATAATAATTTTCGCATTTCAATGCGGTCGTTTTAGTTTTAGTTTAGTCAAAAAAGTTTAATGCGACCTCTTGCCAGTATATAATAAATGTTAGACTTTACAATCTCGTTTATAACTATGCCTATTTCTAAATATTTAAAATTTTCATAGATACAAAAATGTGCATATATTCATACTCACTTATAAAAAAAAACACACACACACACTCGCACACCAAATACACAACAAATTACTGTCTGACCGATTGGAACGCCCATGAACCGCGTCTCATTTACCAAAGAGCAACTTACAAGTTGCAAGTCAAATTGTATTACAGTATGCAGTCAACGAACAGTAAAGTAAGTAAAACACAAGCAACAGTAGTTACAACAGCAACAATTGGCAGCACAACCACCAAAAGAAAAAAAAACAAAAAAAAAAAAACAAACAAAAAACAAAAAACATAAAAAAACAATTGCAACAGTCAACGACCATAAGCCACAAAATCTAGTAAATCCAAATGAATAGCACAAAAACAACAATAAAAACATGCAAAACAACAATACAAAATGCAGCAACTTGGCTAACGCGCGACTGCGCAATTGGCTGCTGCGGCAGAGACCACCACCACTACCGCCACCTCTGCCTTCACCGCCAATGCAACAATACTATGTAGCGCACATTGTAGCCGTAATTTGGCAAATTATTTTATCTGTTTTTATGCTCATTCTATGCGCGGCGGCGATTCGCCGTTGCAGCGGATTTTTGCAACACAAATTTACCTACTACAAAAATCGAACAATCACCGGTGGAGTTTTAACATTGGCAACATTTCATCAACGCGTCATTGCAATACAATACTTAAAAGCCAACAATCAGTGAACAATAACAATACACAATAGAGGAGGCTTTTACAACAACAACAACAACAACAACTGCAATGGCAACAACAACAACAACAACATCAGTTTAAGATGACTGGCTACCATCAGCCTCATTTAAGTAGAAACCGAATTGGTATTTGTTGTTGTTGTCTTTTGTGTGTATTACTATTGTTGCAGATCTATGTATGAACCAAACGACAAAAAATAAAACAATTAAGTGCAAAATTGTGCAAAGCAAAGTATGAAAAATTACTGCAAATTATTCAATGTAAACTAGTACGTACATATGTATATATATAATATATATATATATATATAGCTATGTTTGTAAAAAGTGATTTCGGCAGAACAAAGGACACTGGGACGTTATATATATTTTGTACCTGAAATTAGTTCAAGAAAAAGGTTGCTTATCCTGACTGCGCGATATAGTTTTGTTTCCTTAAAAAAGGCTAAACGAATTTCTTGAATTCATAGGTTCAACGCTGCAATTGCTTTATTAATATTTTTCTGACCAAGTCCATACTCCCTAAACAAAATGTAAATTATGAGGGGGAACAACTTTCCACACTACGGAATGGTAGCATCACAGAAAGTTGTTTAGAAGATGAACCCGAGCCCCCAGTCGATGATGACGGAGTCGCTGTTCCACCGGCTGACTATGGCGAGGTACAAATAGCAATTACGCGGCTGAAAAACAACAAAGCTGCTGAAGCTGACAGCCTGCCAGCTGAGCTATTCATGTACGGCTGCGGGTAGCTGCTAAGGTGGACACGATGAGTGAAATTTACAACACAAGAAAGGCGACCGAGCCAGTCGCGCCAATTACCGCGGGATCAGCCTTCTAAGCATAGGTGCAAGGTATCATCGAATGGCTTTAGACCTGGCAAAGCTAACATAGACCAGGTATTCACAGCCAAATCTTGAAAAAGGTCCGCGAGAAAAGCATCGACCGTCACCACTTATTTGTCTACTTCAAATCCGCTTTCGATAGCACTAAAAGAAGTTGCCTTTACGCCGCGAATTTTGTATTGCCGTTGTGTAAAATGACGTTGAGCAATACCACTAGCTCCGTCAGAATTGGGAAAGACCTCTGCGAGCTGTTCGCCACCAAACGGGGTTTCAGACAGGACGACTTCCTTTCTTGTGATTTCTTTAACCTGATCTTGAAGCCGCAGAGCTGAACCGCTCAGTAACCATTTTTTACGTACGAAGCATGGATAAGGACAACATCGAGCGAAGGATTTTAAGGAAAATTTACGGGCTTTTACGCATTGGCGACTTCGATTACCGCAGACGATGGAATAATGAGCTGTATGAGCTTTACAACGACATGGACATAGAGCAGCGAATTTTAAATACAGCGGCTTCGTTACCTTGGCCATGTCGTTTGAATGGACACCAACGCTGCAGAGCTGGAGAGCTGGAAAGTATTGAACTCGAAACCCGCTGGTGGTAGCAGAAGAAGAGGGGACCCCCACTGCGATGGGAGAAGAACTTTGCATTTCCAATTGGCGTTAGTTGGTACAAAAGACAAACGACCGGTATGCTTTGTTGAACTCGGCCAAAATCGCTTGGGAGTTATAGCGAAAAATATGAAGAAGAAAGGAAAACAGCTACGAATCAGCTGTCTATAAACATAGTGCATCAGACTAATAAAATTGGTATCAAAAATACGTTCAAAGTTAATAAAATTACCGAACAACAACTAGCAGTTTACCAAACCTACCGAAATGGGTGTGAAGGCAGCTAAGGTTTTTATTTATTAGTTTCTCTCCTATCTGGAAATGTCTCCAATAAGTAGGTCTCATAGAGCTAATGACTAAGCAATGGACGTTAGTAACCAAAGAGAAAGTTCTTCTTTTTTTGAGCATGATAAAGATAATAGGGACAGAGAACGGGTTCCATCTTTGGTTTAGTTCTGCACAAGAACAAAATATATTGTCAAGAATGTTCCCACAAAAGAGCCAAATGGGAGCAAAAGTATTGAGAGCAGTTTGAACGGAAACTAAATGAGAACAAAAGGTTCGGGGACGTTTCCCTAAAGAACAAAATGCGAACAAAACCTTCTAGAGAACAAAACGAGAAGAAGAGTTGAGAGAACTAATGAGTGGGGCATCTGCCTGTTGGGATTGAAAATCGTTTCAGTGAAAACCAAGATTGTTAATTCTAAGCCATAGGAAAGCTGTATCATTTCATCTTCCTGTCGTTTATCATTAGGGTGAACTGTCCATTTAGGGAATAATTTTTCATTTTCTGTGCAAGAAAATTTCGTGTGTTAAGTCTTTATTTGCATAAATATCCTTCAGTTCTTTTTTGATTAGTTTTAACATTCAAACATTTTAAATAATGGAACGCTATGAGAAAAATTTTGTTCTCACTTCCTTTCTTTGCGAATAGTTCAGGGCGATTCATTCTCTGTCAAAAAGTTCCTGAGACTTTAGTCCCCAACTGGTTATTCAGGAGAAAGTTCCTTTGACTTATGTTCCCATTTTGTTCTTTGCCAGAACGTTACGGAGACTTGTGTTCCCATTCTGTTCTCTCAGAAATGTTCCCGAAAGTAGTGTTCGTATTTTGTTCTCTTTGTGAACGTTCCACATGGTTTTGTTCTTATATTATTGCCGTTGAGAACGTTCTCGACAGTTTTCTTCTCAATTCGGCTTTGATTTTGAAGAGTTCTTGGGAACAAAACTACGAGAGCGACATTTAGTTTTGATAATACCTTTTGTTCTCGGGCCCTGGCACTTCCACTTTTGCTAAGTATTTGGCCGAGTTTCCCCTCCAATGTGTGGCGTGCGTCTTGATGTTGGATTTTATGATGCCACTTGTATGCTATCCTTTTAAACCGGAACCTGAACCTGAAACGAGACAAGTCACTAGATATTGCGCTATTTAATCTCTCTTTATATGTACATATGCACATATGTATATATGTAAATTTTTCTGTAAATGCCTGATTAAATGCGAATCCAATAAACAACATTGAAATGGTGAAAAGATTAGTGAAAGATGTTTTTACAGTTGGAGTTTTGCATGGTTCCATTTCTATCGTTTTTCTTTTTTGTCCATTAAATGTAGTTTGTAGGTTAAGCATTGCGGTGTGTGTGCACACTTCATGGTAAACAACAACAGCAAAATAACGCAGCGCATGAACGTGTGTGCAGAGTTGAAAAACTGACAGTCGAGTTGCCGCTAAAACTACATACATACATACACAAACTGACTGATAGACTAATCGACGAAAAGATGGCAAATGGTTGGACATGAAAAGCAGCAAATGAGCTCATGACTTTTTTTTCTACACATACAACTCTACATGCATGTACATATGTATGTAAGTGTGTGTTTAAAAAGCGGTTGCTGCGGCTGACTGAATGCCAAACAATTGCTCTTCACACTGGGGAGAGGGGGGTTGGGGCTGCCCTGCAAAATGTCAGCTCGTTGAGCGGCATTCAGTAGTTGTAACGCTTTGCGGTGTTGTGACTGACAGTTGAATAAAGTGAAAAGTAACTGCTGCAACATGCGCTTGCAACATTTTCATTCACTATGTGCAACAGTGATAATTCGAATCTTTTTGGTTTTATTTTTTGCTATCTTTAAAAATGTGCACCATTTACTTTAAGCTCTGTTTTTGCTTTTTGTTATGTACGTATATCTTATCACTTTTCTGCTTTGTTATTTGCTGGAGTAAAAATCGGTTTACTAGTGACGTCGAAAGGCACTTTCTTATGATGGGGATATTTCCTAGGTCAACAGATAGAATTGAAGAACCTTGGATTACTTGATTAATCAATTTGCATAAAGGTAAAGCTTTGGCTCGAGTCTAAAAAGTTTTTATAAAATACTTATTTGGTCCTTGGATGTTCAAAAGTAGTGGAATGCACTTGACAAAGAAGGAAATTAATTTTATTGCATAAAAATGGAAATTCTATAGCAAAATATTGTTTTTCTGAGTTTCCACATTTTTAAACTGAGAAAATATATACATATGTAAATTAAGCGAAAATTTATAGTTTGCCTTTCAAACGAACCAGGAAGGCAGTTTTCGTAAATTATTGTGAGAAAGAAATAATGATATTCTTTATGAAAATATTATGTTTTAAATCAAAACGCCCACCTTATCTCTTTCACAGCCACAAAACTGAAAAAAAAAAAATAATTTCACAGTGAAAACTTTTTGGCAAATATATTTATTTGCGTTTGTAAGCAGAATCGTGATTTTATGTGAAGTGATGAAAAATATTTTCACTTCACGTTTTCACAGAATAAGAAATATTTTTTATGAAAGTATTTAAAAAAAAAATCAAAAAAAAATAATAATTAAGCAAATTCCTAGTTGTTACAACAAAAATATTGCAAATTCTCAAAAGTTCATAAAAATTACCAAAATTTCCTAGTAAAATCCTAAAAATGTTCGAATAAAAACCCGAAGGTTCCGTCAAAATCTCATTAAGCCTTAAAAATTGTGAAAAGCCCTGAAAAAGTCCCAAGCCGTCCGGAAAAGCAGCCAGAAAAATCTTAAATGTTAAACGTCACGAATTTCGGAAAGTTCGGAAACACTTCGAAAACCAACCCAGAAAGAAAACACTCATAAGTCTTATAAAATACTTTTAAGACTCTCAAAAAAGGCCACAACATTTTAAAGAATCTCAAAAAAAAAAGCCTGAGAGGCAAGCCCATAAATATTGATTCATAAAAAAAGAACTGAAAAAAAATCCGAACAGTTTGAATTACAAAAAAAAAAAACAAAAAAACTGCCGAAACATTCTTAAAAGTTCTAAAATAACATCTGGAAAGATTCCCTAAAGTTCTAATTAAAAAAACCTAACAGTCATAATTTAATTTTTAGAAACTTATTTTATGTCTTTTTTCTTGCTTAGTAATTTTTTTTTCTTACTTACTTTTCTTGCAATGTTTAGATATCATTGTTGTAATAAGAATAATATTTTTTTAATTTCATTTATTTTTAGTATCTGACTTATTTTCTTTTTTATATTAAATTTTTTTCTTTGTTTAGTATGATTTTCTTTTAATTTTTAGATTTTGTTGTTTGAAAAATAAAATTTGTTCATTTAACTTATAGGCAGTTATTTTATTTATTTCTCTTTTTTATTTAATTTGTATTTCCTTTGTTAATGTAATTTTCTTTTAATTTTTAGCTTTATTGTTTTAAAAAGAAAAAAATATTTTTTATTTCATTTATTTTTTAGGATTTAATTTTATTTTGTTATTGTTGTTGTTATTTTTGTTAATTAGATTTTGTTTTCAAAACAAAAATATATATATTTTTTTAATTTTTAAGTATGTATAATTTTCTTTTTTAAAATTTCGTTTTTTCTTTTTCTAATTTAGGCTTTATTGTTTCAAGAAGAAACAAAAATATATTAACCATCATTTCATTTTTAAAACATTTTTTATTTATTTTTGCTTTATTTTCATATTGATTTTTCTCTTTTCTAAATTAAATTTTCTTGTTTTTATTGCTTTTTCCTGTTAAAAACAAATAAATAATTTAATTTTTAAAAATTTATTTCTAAGAAGCGCACAGCATAATGCTAAGACCTTCTCGTTAGCATATCTTTAAATTAGACTTTCGAAAACGGTAAAGAGCTTTCAAGATCCAGAATTGCGAAAGAGTTTGTCTTTCGAAAGACTACAAAGTCACTATATGGTGAGTTGAAAGAGAATGGCCAGAATTGCCCTGTTAGTTGTTTCAAAAACCGAATCGCTTTACACGCAGAATAAGAACAGAAGTGTCAACTAACTTCGAATGTTATTAAAAGAAAATTATCTACGAAAAATGACACTGAAGATGGCACAACGCCGAAACCGGTTTGTCTGCAAACCAAACTTGACAAGGGATGACGGAAATTCGTTCCAAAATAAATTATCTTACCACCCTGTCGGAAAAATCAACCAACACCAACACACAAAATTATCTACCTTCACCAAAACCACACACATTTCACCACGAATTTCAATATTAAAAAAAAAAAAACAAAAAAGTTTTTAATTCCCAGCTTTTTTCCTTTTTAAATAAATGGCAGCAAATGAAATAAGTGTACACATATTTAGCGTGAAAATCGGTCAAATCAGTATATCGCATTTACAGCGATGAAATGGCCAAAAAAAAACTTTCACCCAAAATGTATTTCGAGTATTTGGCAAACTAAGCTGATCGCGCCAGCTACATCTATCAACAAGCAGTGGCATGCATAAAGCTGCACAACACGGCATTGACATTTGTATGTATGTATGTATATTTGTATGTGTGCAACGCCAAGCCTCAACAGCCGACGACGACTGACCGCAATGACCTAATCTTGTTGGTGGCCAACACCGTCGGGCGGTCCGGTCGGTCGGTCGGTCAGTTACTCCGAACAGCCAGCTCAAATACTTAGTACGAGTATCCACAAAGTGTGTATGTGTGTGTGTATGTACTTCAAATGGCCGCGCATGCGCGTAATTGGCAATAAATTACAGCTAATTGTTGCAGCGCACATAATGATCGCCCACCAACAAGCAACAAACACGCCACCAATTAACAACAACAACAAGCGAATGGCACTCGTCAAAAAGGCCCTCATTGCACCCGCCGCCGATGCAACAGCCACATTAGCAGCAGCAGCCACATTTCCATTTTCATGTTAGGTAAACAAATAGTATTAAATGCGAAAATTTTGACTTTTCCTTGCGAAAGATTGCGCACAGTTTTCTTCATAGCAATCGCCACTGCAAAAGTAAGTAACACCAGAGCGCAACATTTTGATGATTGGTTGAGCGCTGTTGTTGTTAGTGTTGCTATGAACAGCATTAGTAGTAACAACAACAACAACAATAACGACAGCAACAGCCATGCAGATAAGTGCAACAACATCAGCAAAGTAAACAAACATTTTTCGATTTTGCGATTTTTCGACGCTGCCGACTGCTGACTGCTGACTTGGTTGTGGCTCGTCGCTTTCTTTGTGCAACAGCGAAAGGGAAAATCGCATTTTATGACCAATGCTGTTGCTGTTGTTGTTGTTGTTGCTTATTTCTGCAGTCGTTGCATTGCTCTCGCGTAGCAACCAACGGTGTGGTGTTTTGTTGCAGGCGGGGCTGCAGGCAGCAGGCGCTGCCTTATTGCCTTGCAAAAGGGAATCGATTGGGAAAAATCAATTTTAATAGCAGTGGCGAAATGGCAGCAGCTGCAATTGGTAAATATCAAAAACACTACAAATGCAGCAACAACAAGCAACACAAAGACTAAAATAAATAGTTGCAAGAGCAGTGCTGTTGTTGTTGCATTGCGCTAAGTGTGGTCGCGTTTCGCTTGCAACGGCGAAAGTTGCTTAGATTTTATGAGCGCTGAAATTAATGTCTGTGGCTTTATTGTTGTATTTTTTTATTAAATTTTTTGTTTGTTTGTTGTTGTTCTTCACATCACATATTCGATTTCGTACAGCACAATTAGTGGCTAATTAAGAAATACGAAGCCAAATATAAGACAACGCGATCATAAAAAGTGATCACAAAAGCGATATGTTTTGTCTCCAAATTAATTTCGTATAAAAATATTGGAAAAGAGTTCAATGGCCACATTAAAAATCGTAGGATAAATACACGAAAAAAGGTCAACTCTCACCAAAATTGCACTGAAATCGAAGGGGAATAGCGACGGCATAAGAAATATATTTAAAAACTTACATCGCTAATGGCCCCAGGGAGAAAATTTCAAACGAGGATGATATATGTATCTACATTAGACCGTACCAGAAAACAAAGTTGAAAAACATTTTATTGCGAGCGTAGGGTCGCGTCTTCAAATATGATATATCGATGCTCCTGTCGCGGGGAGACATTATTTTTTTTTGTCCCAGAGCTCACTGACCACTTCCTACCGCCCTAATGTCAGTAAAGTTAAGCTCGCCAAAAATCATTAAATTTTTCTTATGGAAGTAATTAAATTATTCCAGTAGAACTATTAAAAAAATATTGCCGAGTCTTGGTATCACCGAAAAACTAAAAAGGCGATCCCTAGGTTTGACAAAAAAATAAAAATAAAAAATTCTTTATTTCCTTGCAAAAATACTTTAAACTGAGAGGTGTGCGGCAACCTCTTTTCATTGGAAAATTTTGAGGAAAACATGTTTTTTAAGAAATTTTGGTTAAGAAAAAAACACAAAAATGCATAATTTCAAAAAAAAATGCTGTCAGGTAAAAAATATATTTAAACAAATTAAAACAAGTTTTTGCGGCAATTATTCTTTCGGAAAAAATTAATGGTACTAATAAAAATTAAAAATAATAATAGTAGGGGCAAAAAGTGGTTTTTTAAGATTTAAAATTTTTGGTGAAAAAATATTTTTGTAATTGGAAGTTTTTTGAGGAAACAATGTTTTTTAAGGAATTTTTGTTAAGAAAAATGTTACCAAAATACAAAATTTAGAAAAAAAATGTTATTAGGTAAAAACATATTTGAACAAATTAAATATTTTTTGGAGAAAATAAATTTTGCGATAAAAGCTATTCTTCCGAATTTTTTTTTGGGTAACAAGAAATAAAAATAACAATATTAGGGGCAACATTTTAATGTGGAAAAGTCATTTTTTTAGAATTTAAATTTTTGGTGAAAAAATATATTTTTTAAATATTTTTTACAATTGAACATTATGTGGGAAAAATAAGTTTTAATGAAAAATAATCTTCCGGAAAAAATACTTAAAAAACTTACTTGGAAGTAATTGTTTTTGGGAGAAAATGATTCCTTTGTTATAAAAATCATATTTTCGGAAAACCCATTTTTGGGGTAAATAAATTTTGCGTAAAACACTTTCATTGAAATTAATGAAAATTTTAAGAATAGTTATTTTGTTTGATAGATATCCGATGTTTATCTTTTAATCCTCGATGAACCACAAGTTGCAATTAAAATAATAACGTTTTTCAATATATTCCTACAGTTCTGAGAAGATTCATATTTCGATGAACAACAATTTGCATTTCAATTCATGATTTTTTTAATTGTATGTAAATAGACAAAAGTTTTATAAGTCATAATAATATGTTTTTAAAAGAAGGGCGGCTTTTTGTTTTTTAAAATTTTGGGAGTTAATAAAAAGCAAAATTTAAGTTTAAATTTACTTTCAGACCTGCGAATTCTGAAAAAATCAGAAGAGTCTCCGAAAATATCAGAAAAAAATTACAAAAGTTACCAGAAGATCGAGAATAGACCGACCCGAAAAAAAAATTTGCCCGCTTATTTTACTTCTCCTACTAACTTCTGATTTATAATTTAATGTTTTTTGCACTGAATATATAGTGACTCACAATGATTTTCAGATACATTTTTTTTTTTGTTATTTTGTTATAAAAATATTATTCACCATTTAATCAAAACCACATAAATCGAAGCTTTAAACACTATAAAAAATTCAAAAAAAAATAAACAAATTTTAATCAAAATTTCGAGCATTTTGGTCTGAGACTTTAAGTTAAGTTCCAAAATGTTATGCAATTTTTTGGATTTTTTCTGAGTATTGTATAAATTGGTCGGAAAAATTATAGACGCTCAACATTTCTAGATTCAAACTTTGTGCAATATTAAAAAATAAAAATAAAACAACCAACTTTCGCAAAAATTTTGAGCTTTTTAATTAGAATTCCTAGAAAGGTTCTGTGTGTGCAGTTTTGTATCCCACGTTTTAAATTACTAAAAATTACCGTAAATTTTTTAGATTTTTTTTTGTCGAAGATGTTACGATTTTCTTCCATATAAAAATAAGTTGTATACAGGGTGTCCCAGAAGTAACGTGCCAAACTTTAGGGCAAGGTAGGTGGGGGGGTGAGCTCACTGATAAACAAAAAATTTTCAGGTCAAAGTGTCACCGTGTTTGAAATATTTACATTTTTTCGAATTTAAAAAAAATCGTGCCTTTTCGTGTGTTTTCTTTAACTGCAACTACAAACCGGGCAATACTTTGTAAATTTTTTATGTAAAATACTTCCAGATAGTTGCCTCTCCATACTCAAATGCAATGTAGTTAAAATATATTAAGGAACCATCATAAAATTAGGACTATTTCTGGATTTTTAACTTTTTGATATTTTCTTCCCCAACTTTGACTAT
>NW_016160707.1:21110-41103 GCF_001687245.7 Rhagoletis zephyria | reverse complement strand
TTTTTTTTCACCCGAGATAGTCAAAGTTGGGGAAGAAAATATCAAAAAGTTAAAAATCCAGAAATAGTCCTAATTTTATGATGGTTCCTTAATTTATTTTAACTACATTGCATTTGAGTATGGAGAGGCAACTATCTGGAAGTATTTTACATAAAAAATTTACTAAGTATTGCCCGGTTTGTAGTTGCAGTTAAAGAAAGCACATGAAAAGTCACGATTTTTTTTAAATTCGAAAAAATGTAAATATTTCAAAAACGGTGACACTTTTACCAGAAAATTTTTTGTTTATCAGTGAGCTCACCCCCCCACCTACCTTGCCCTAAAGTTTGGCACGTTACTTCTGGGACACCCTGTATATATAACGGGACAAAAAACATGCGGGTTTAATTTTTTCGACCACTGTATGTTGTTTTGGTTAAAGCATAAATAATTGGGTTGTTTCCGCTTGCCTGGTTATCAGGATATTTGGTTAAACATATTTTTTCTGCAATATTTGATTAAAAAAATAACTCAAAAACTGTTCAATGTATGTGTAAGTGCTCACGCTTTATGAAAAAATTACATAGTTGCTTGTCGTACTAAAATAACTAAATTTTCTTAAAAGATAGGTATAACGAACCAAACCACAGACGCTCTTATCAACCTTGCACAAGCTGTCACAGTCCGTCACGTACTATCATACGTACGTACATATGTATGTTTGAACGGGCATAAGTTTTGTATATACATACGAACCTAAGTCTGTGGTTTTTATCATATCAGTACTCAGATAAGAACATAGAGCAAAGAAAAGTTAATTCTTTTTCATATACAAACATACATATGTACATACATATACACTCATGTATTTAATAAATATATAACCACATAGCTAACAACTGCGAACTTGACATATGTCTACATTTTTAATGGCATAAAAGTCGCTTATGCGGTGACAAAAATATCTTAGAGAAGCATACTCAATTCGTAATTCACAAGATACAATTATTTCCATGCGTCGACCAACGCACATACATAAATACAAATGTACATTTGTCACGTTCTGGCTGATAAGCGAAGTAACCTTATAGTAAATTTCAGTGGCACGGAATCTCAAGTTCGTCGCAAAATATTTGCTACCAAATTATGACTAAAAAAATCACGAAAACTGTGACAATTGTCCAAAGAATTACTTTTATTAAGCGAATTGAATTTAAGCTAACTACATATAAATTTTTACCATTTCTAAAGCAGATAAAATTTATAAAATCATATTTTATACTTCTTCCAGTTACGAAAAGAAAGAACGAAACCCTCTGCGCCTATTTTGGTGCTTGCCAAATGCGACTGGTTACGCACAGCTCTAAACTGTTCTAATATCTTCTACTGGGAAACGATAAATTGAATTCAAAACAGCTGCTTGCGCCACAGATAAACACAGAGCAAATGTAGAGGAATCAAGGCGAAATATGTAATTGCGGTGAGTAATGGTAAAAAAATGGATTTTCTTATCTAACTTATGTACACACATGCATATGTACTCTTAGTTAAGTACTACAAGTGTGTATGTATATATTTATACAAGTGCTGCACTTGAATTGACTAGATATTTGTATGTACTTGGCTCTGCACACTAATTAGGTGCGGTATACAACTGTGGGAAATGTAGACCTAATATAAATCCATGCATGTGCATATATGTATGTATGTTAGGGTGCCCTTTTTCGGCGATAATTTTTTTTTTTTACTCCCACCTCGAAATTTTGTGGGAAACACCTAAAAACAAAGTGGTCAATGATAGGGTTTCTTCAGAATTGAATGCTCTACAATAGTGTTCATAGCGGTGTTACCCTAACTTTTTCATGAAATTCTCGTTTTTTGCCCCTATTTCGTAAACAACAAGAGCTACAGCAAAAATGTAAATGACGAACTTGTAAGAAATTCAATTTCCTACAAAAAAGTTCCAGAACACCAAATCTCTGACATCGATATTTCTTGAGATATTGGGCTTTGAAATCGATCAACCATTTCCACAATTTAGCTCAAAAATCCATGAAAATTCGTCACTACCTCTGAAGAAGCCCTATCATTGACCAAGATTATACCATAAAATGGCTCCGAGCTGTAGCGCTGTGAAGAAAAAAATCAAAGTTTACGTGTATTTTGAACGGGGAATCTTTGCACGACTTGGTTCAGCACTTAGTATTATTATTAAGGCCTCAAATATTCAGAGAACTTGTTTTAGGTATTTTCTACGAAATTTCGAGGTGGGAGTAAAAAAAAATATTCGCCGAAAAAAATCACCCTAATGTATATACATATATCCGTAGGCATGTAAATACTTCCATGCGGCTAGTTTTGATAACGTTTTGTTATTGATAACTTATTGTCTAGAAAAATGTACACTCCCATAGGATTAGATTACAAAAAAATTAGGATTAGCTTACAAAAAAATGTATCAATTGCCAAGCGAAAAAAGTATCAAAACGATTCAAATGTAAATACAACAGTTTTACAATTTTTATTTGAAAAATTAAAAATTGATGAAATTATACCATTAAAAACAAAAGATTAACACGTTTCTTTAAAGCCCGGTAATGCAAGACTTAGACTTGACTTGACTTACCTAGAAATTTAGAAACGATTACTTTGCGTGTCGTCTATTGCTTCTTCTCTTTTTTTAACCGACTTCCAAAAAAGGAGGAGGTTTCACTTCTTCGGAATGTTTTTATTTTCATTTTTATTTTTTTTTTTTTATGTACGTTACCGCATAACTTTGGACCACGTCAACCGATTTCGATAATTATTTTTGCATCGGAAAAGCAGTATCTCAGAGGTGGTCCCATACTAATCTGGTTTAGATCCGATCATTGGATATAACTATATGAGAATTGAAGTCGGTTTTGTTTTTTTTGCTTAAAAATTACTTGTTATCCTCAGCATTTGTATTTGTATACGAAAAGTAGGGTTTAAAATTTATTTGTCTGTTAAAAATAAATTTTGTTCTTAAAATATGTGTTTGAAGGGCAGATAGATTTCAAAAGCTACTCGAGAAAACGGTAGATTTTTTAAGAAAGAGATTTTTAGAATCACATTAACGGCCTCAGCGGATAGATGGACAGATATTCGGTTGAGGAGTTTACTGTGGCCGGGAGATCTCTCTTGCTCCTCGGCCAGTTCTAGCTCCCCTAGGAAATCCAGTAGGTTGTTTGGTGACATCGAGTGCATACGATTCGGCTGCGGTTTTAGTGACCCACGATATCTCTCTCGTCTTCTCGCCACTGCATTACATGCGTGGAGTATGTGCTCAACAGTTTTAGCTATCCTGTCACAAAAACCATTGTTTTCTTTTTATATCTGTGGGCGGTTTTTTGGAAATCTTGATTTTTCGAACATCGAATAAACCGGATTTTTTTATCGAACACAACAGTTTTTTTGTTTCTTACAAATATTGACTCATCTAGAAAAGTTTTGAGATTTTCGAAGTTTTCAAGGCTTTTTCCAGTTCAAGGGAAATCCCCAAATAGTTTTAAAATTATATCCTAGATTATTTGGGGATGAACAATATATCATATTGAATTCCGTTAAATAAATGTTTGGCACTTAAAAGTTTTCCACGTGTTTTGCCGAACTTCTCCTCCAATTTGTGTTCTATTTCTTGATGTTGCGACACAAATGTAGACATCTACACCTTTACTCCAACTCTGAAGAAGCTTTTTTATGGCAGAAGTACACTCGCAGGTTTTCCATTGTCTGCCGAGGGGCGACTGCTTTAAAAAAAAAAACTTTTTTTGATGTTGCTGGGACCAGAAATTGAACCATGAGCCTCCCGAGTGGCAGTAGGCACATCTAAGCCCTCAGCTACGGTGGAAAGAGTAAATACTACTCAAATCTGAAAAAATTAGAAAATGCAATACAGTATTAAAAGAAAAGTTAAAATAAGACCAAACGTGAATTTTTCGCAGATGTTTGTTTGTTTTACTTTTGATCTAAAAAGACTTTGAACTTATTTTGCTTTGTTGCTTTTTAAATAATGGTCATGACTTCATTCCAATATAAGCATTTTCACTGTATGAAAACTATATAAAATAAACCGATTTATCGTTTTTTTTTTGAATTTCAAAATTGCGAATCTTTTTTCATGGAATAACTCAAAAACCGGTTTTGGAAAAAGGTGAATAAAATTAAACACCCTATTAATGAGCTTATCATATATGTTCCCATTGTATCCTCCCAGTAGCTTCTTTGCGTGGCGCTGTCCAGTGACTTTGTTCCACTGCAAATTTCTATTTGTTCTTTCTTCCCTCCTATGTTCTTCTTTTATGGTGCAAGGTTCTATTTCAAAGATACGCTCCGGACCTATTGATTTTGTTGTTGACTTCATGAGAATGGGGGCCTTAATTATAGGATGCTCCCGTTGCGATATACTCATTGAAGATTAGGTAGTCGCTGCGCACAGGCTCATGGCGTTAACCTCCGCTTTGAACGGCGATCTCTGTTCTTGTGCCAAAGAGAGGGTATAGCAGAAGGTATCTCTCGACGTTTGTGGTTTTCCAGCTTGCATTATTTTCTAGCTCTGTTTTGAAGTTCATTTCAAAGTTAATAGCTGTACTCATATCATCCCATGGGAAATGTGTTAAGGGTATCTGAGCCCAGAGAGATCTCCATTTTCTCGCTACCCTAACCTTCTCCAATAAAGTTTATAAGGGGTCGTTCGGCTGCCTACTCTATGCTAATGTGCTGCGGCGTGTGCTCGATATTACCCTCCATACGCAGGACGTTGTAGTTTGGTGAGTGGGTGCAACACAGTCACTGCGTTGGCTTGGTGCATTTTCTACGCAGGGCTCCACAGATGCGTGTTAATGCCGTTTTTGGTATTTTTTTTTTTTGAGGTTAGAAACAACCGTTTTTCACAGGGTTGTCCACACAAGACTTGTCAAGTAGAAAATTATGCTGATCAACAACTTTATTTACAAACTTCTGCTTTTTAGCCGTTATTGTTATTTAGAGCCGGTTATAACCTGTTCAGTTATTGAACCGGTTTAACGAAAGTACTTTAAGTGACAAATTATTTTATTTTTAGAAGTTTATATGGAAACTGACAGAAAATAAAAAATCATTTTCCATTTAAATTGCTGGTGAAACCGGCTGTTAGTGTTATAAGAAAAAGAGAATGAAAAAAATCATTTCGTATTCAAGGTCTTATACATACAGACATATGTTTGTACATTAGGTTGATCCTTAAAAATCAAATGAACGATTTTTTTTTAGTCTCACCCCCTCAATCGGTAATACCACGGTCACAGACATCACATATAAATTTTAGTCCCGATTGGAGACGATTAAACCAAAATTTATATGTGAAATTATCGACTATAGTAACATCGACGTAGGGGTTGAGGGGCTTAGGAGATCTGATATAAAAATTTGCTTCCTACATTTAAGGACCACTCTAATGTTCATTTAAATTTACATACATACAGACATACAGACATAAATATGTATGTATGTATGTATGTATGTATGTATGTTAAAATATTTTTGTACGTAAATTGCTCTCCTTTTCCTGCTAGCAAAATTAAGATCACTTATGCACTCTTCCTTCGAAAATTTAACTTATACAATTTTTTACTTCCACGAACTGTAAAAGTTTAAAAGATTTAACTCAATTAAGTGCGAACAATAAATCAATTTTGTTGGTTGATTGTTTGAAGCAAACAAGCATTTCGTAGGCAGCTGTGGTAGAGCCATAAAAAGTTGCAATAAAATAAAACAAAGAAATCCGATCATCACGTTTTTACTAATGCAGCAATAAAAAAAGGTTAAAAAATTTATGCATGCGTGAAAACTCGTAAAAAGGTGCAAGCAGTAGGGTGAACCATATCTCTGTTGCGACAAAATTACTGCCAACAAAAAGGAAATGGTTACAATTTTTGGGCGAAACTCTTTTAAAAATATTTTAAAATGCATAAGATTTTTTGTGTTTTTTTGTTTGAAATATTGGTTATTTATTTTTATGAATTTTTAAAGACTTTGGGGAAGAAGAACATACATTTTTACCAATTAAATGTCGTTGATTATGAAACTGATTTAAGAATTCAGACTTTATCTCGCTTTATTCTTTCTAGCTTCCAAAAGTCTACTACTTTCCGCAATTTATACATAGTTGGCTTTTAGATATTATAAAAATTTGAATTTTGATTTTGAATTCGCATTCGACGATCCAAAATTAATTGCAGTCGCTGTTCTATAAAAATGTAATGAAATTAAGAAAATACTAATTTTGTGCGCAAAACAATATTTTCTACAAAAAAGAAGATCAACCCTAGCGTAACCGCAAGCAAATGTTTTTAATTTTAAGATTTAATAAAACTGGTCAGCCCTATTGATTTTAAACTATTATAACACTTTGTCAAATTGATTCGTTGATTTATTGCTTCACAGAAGATAACTCAGTTACGCTTTGTCTCAATCGAAGCATTAAAAATTGAATTCGAAACGAAAGATGACTTATTTGAAATATGTATTACACGGGGCAACACTGATTTTGTTGCGGCAATAGTTAAGCAGTTTTTGATAGACATTTTTGTGCTGCTTACGAATCCATAAATGTAAAATTTCCACCAGGTCCAAATTTTGAGAAAAACCAAGGTCAAAGTGTCAAAAAACTCGCCTAGGCATAAATTAAAACTAGAGCTCTCGACAACTAAATAGGAACTTAGTATATATGTACATACAATGGGTGGAATCGCTCATTTTTGATTGGGATGAATTTTGGTAAGAACTATTCTTTGCCTTTTAACGAAGGTCTGCCGAGGGGAAAAATAATTTTTTTTTCGAAAGTTTATAATCTTCCGTATGTTGTAGGCTTGTTTCTTGTAACGGCTCTTGTCTCATTTAAAGTTAATATTTGGGACTATATATAAAAAAGGAAAAATAAAAAATTACAGAATTTTGAAATTTAAAACATCGTAAAAGCATAAAATAAAAAAAAAATGTTGGCTAAATTTTTTTATACAATACCCTTAATTGATCTTAAAAGATCCTGAAATTTTTAAGGCGTGATTTCGTTTAAGACTTTTGAGCTTTAAAGAAACATATTTTTTTAACTCAAAATTTTAAATTAATTATTTAACCTAACTTTATTTCGAGTTTGCAAAAAAAAATTGCTTCTAAATTGAAAATTCATATCTTTAAAAAACCAAAAAAACACCTTAGAAATGTTAGTATCTGCTGAGATCAGTTACACGAATTATATAAAACAAAGGTGAGGCTAAAATTTTTCTAAGTTTGGTTTTATTCGCTTTTACAATTATTTTTTAATTTCAAAATTCTGTAATTTTTTTCATTATTCGAATTTTTTAATACATATTTTCTTTATGACTCTAAATATTACCTTTATAACGTGACGAGAACCATTTGAGATGTGTATGCAAAAAAAAAATGACAAAATGCTTTAAATTGTGAAATTTAAAATTTCGCAGAACTTGGTAATATGGTGAACGAAAGGCTCTGACCAAAATGCGGCCGAATCAGAAATGGTCGATTCAGCCAATGATTTAACATGGATTGATACACGTTTAGTGCTTATCCTAACTTTACGACTCTCACATATTGGCTAGATTTGACCTTTTATCTTAATATTTTTTAATTTTAATTATTTGTTTATAAAAATATAGTACATTTTTTAACAAAAACCATATCAATCCAGGTTTCAACATTAAAAAAATTAACAAACTTTTGTAAAGACTGCGAGCTTTTTAATTAGATTTTTTTTAAATATTTGTATATACTTTTGTAATCCATTCAATTTTAAATTTCAAGTTTATAGTAGCTCCGACTTATTGTTGATGTTTGGGAATTTTTTGTTGTTGAAGGTCTTGTTCATTTTCTACATATAAAAAAAAAAATTAAACTGACATAATCAAAAAAAATTTCCAAAAATCAACGGTAAGTCCCAGCCACTTTAAACTTGCACTTTATTTTGCTAAAATTGTATGGGCTTCTAAACTGCATGCTCAAAGTATTTCAAAAAAATGTAATTAAAAGGCTCGAAATTTTTATGAAAGTCTGTTAATTTTTTTTAATGGTGCACAAAGATTGAAACTTGATTTTATATGCTTTTCTTAAAGAATATAAGTAGGTACTATATTTTTATAAACAGATAATTTAAATTAAAAAATATTATAAGTGTTTTGAATTTTTGGTTATTTTATCTGCTTATTTTTTTTAACTTCTTGTCATTTTATGTGTTGCTTCTAGCTAAAACCTCAATCTACAGTGCCCCAATAATTTCTTACTTCTCGAATTATTGTTTTTTTTTTTGCTTTTATTTATTTGTCGTCGCGTGTTAGTTACCTTTGTTCGACAACTGGACGTACATCAAACGGCAGACTGTTTGTCGTACAGTTGGTGCAGCAAACAGAGCACAAAAGTCTACAGACATTAGCAAACTATGTAAACATGTATGTATGTACACATGTATGTATGTATGAATGTACAAAAATGTAGGTTCAATCCTCTGAAGTGGTTGTCAATGATCGGTGTGAGCTCGATTTGAGTCAACGCTTCCACTTTCCAGTGTTTAGGTACAAATTCACATGGAAATACATATGTACATACATATAGTACATAATACATACTACTTTGAACTCACTGACAACAAGAAAGAGCTCTAAAGAAACGCGACGACCTAAGCGTGATATCGGCCAAACTACCACACTACCCATTGAATGTCCGTCCATTTGCTGTGTATTTTTATTATTTTTTTGTTTGTTTTGTTGCTATTTGTTGGCGCGTTTAAACTATAGCTTCTTTTATATCGACTACAAATGATTGTTTGTTTGTTTGTATGCCTCACTTTATTAATTTGTTGTTGCTTTTGGTGGGTGACTGAGCCGTGTCGTTGTTGCTGTTGTTGTTGTTGTTGTTGTTGGGGATTTGTTCTGTCACGTCAAGACAATTTGGTTGCCACAGCAAACCGCACCGCATAGTCAGTCAGTCGTCAATCAAGCATTCAGTGAGCCAAATAGTCAGTCAACCAGCCAAGTAAGCAGCAAAGCGGCCGGTTAGTCGTCTATTTGCTTTAGTCTCGTCCATGCTTTTACATACATACATACATACATATACATATATGTATTTATGTACATTCTTTTGAGTCTTTTTCCACTTATTTTGTCTTTCTATTTCATGATATTTATTTTTATTGATTTATTGTATTTTGCCGCCTACGTGATTGTGTCTATGTCCGGTTATGTTTCTCGAAAACTATCCGTTCATCACTTACCTGAGCTATTTACATATACATATGTTGTTAATACTCTGTGCAATAAGTTCCAAAATAGGTAAACGGGATGCGCTGGAATTTTACTGATTTAAGTACTTATTTAAGGTTTGGTGTTTTACTTAAGCTTTCCAAAGATATATTGATAACTCGTAAAAGTTTAAAACCTATGCAGTTATGGAGCATATTTTAAGGTATAATCTACAATCCAATCTATTTTCCTTGGTTAATACTTTCACTAGTATCCCTGGTTGTGATTCTAATAGCTTTCAAATATCAGTTTCGATCTTCTTCAGATCTGAATGATTTGACACCCTAACATTCTAAGATATCAAGCACGCCTGCAGTTGATACTATCCTTGCTGCTTTTCACTTCATTCCTAGCACCACGGCTCTTTGAGACTTTATTAAGATGCTTGCGCCCGTCTAGGCCGAATCCCATTTTGGAATGATGAAATATCCATTGGTTCCGAAGCATTGCACGTTATGGAGAAATACCACTTTATTTTAGATCGTGCTTCTCTTCTATAACATTTCTGTGTGGGCTATCGAAAAAAGTTGGTCTATGGTAATTACTCTACTTGGTGTTGAAGGGCCGGTATAACGCAAAAACCTATCGTCCGCAATGTCTTCTCGCAGCTAAATGGTCTCTTACGTTGACGCGGTTTTCTCGGTAAGGCACCGACTTGGTGGCTGTACGTAAGCACGAGATCCCAAGCAGACTAAAGAGTACAGAATTGAATTCCAGCTGTACCTTTCGAACCAGCAGTGATTATTCAGCTGGGCAACGAATTGTTATCCATCAGTGGATGGAGGGTGATACGAGTTGGCGAAGACAAGGCGAGCAGCCGTATGTGGGATTCGTCCATTGACGGTGTTGACGTCCCATAACTTTCGGATTCTTTTGGAGTTGATGAAGCCGCACTTAGAGCACGGTAAATCACAAATCGTTGGTTTTAGGCAGATATAAAAAGACACTGTAGTCGTCAGGCAGGGAATATGATTGTAGGATCCACATGTCTTCGTATAGAGGCCGGCATCAGCTAGTTTTCGATCTTTTAGCCGTCGCAAGATGGAAAGTGATTTTGCCCCCACTGTGCGTCGATAGGTTAACGTTTCATTCCTCAGTTCGAAATTGTTCGAGAACTCCAAAGCGAAAATCCCAGAATGGGGTAATGTGATCTATGCAGTTAGCTACATAAATGAGTTCATTAAATTTTGCTTTCCGATTACTTTCGGATGAATATATTTCTACAGAGGTTTTAACCAGATCAGAGCTCCACCACAATCCGAACTATATATAAAGAAATCTTTTTAAAAATCTTCAGAACTCATTTCTAAGGTGGCGCACAGTGGTTCAGTTTCGTCGCTTTTATTAGCTAAATACAAATGACAAGTCTTTCTATTTTTTTTTTATTTTTTTTTTTTCGTATTAAATAAAAGCAAGAAAAATCTCATTTAAAGCAAGCGCGTTCATAACGAGTTTCTGCACATTCTTTCTTTCTTTCTATGATGCGTGGTCAATTTTTCTTAACTCAAAGCGGACACTTTTTGAACAGACTATGCATACAAATGTTGTATGTTGCTGTGTGCTCTTCTGCCGTCAATTTATGTACATACTTATGGGCCCTCGCTTCGGCAGGTATCCATCAACTTTTCATTAGCTACATAGCAGGAACTCCTCACTTGCAATGATTCGTTCGACACCGTGGAGGGTTCTGGAACAAAGTAAATAAAATAGAACAACAAAGTAGTAAGTAAATAAGTAAGTACACATCTATGAAGCAAAAAATTAAGGAAGTTGTGGGGGTTCACGGCATTCAAAGGTATCAACGTGAATTTATAAACGCGCTTGCT
Source organism: Rhagoletis zephyria (assembly GCF_001687245.7). Taxonomy (NCBI): domain Eukaryota; kingdom Metazoa; phylum Arthropoda; class Insecta; order Diptera; family Tephritidae; genus Rhagoletis; species Rhagoletis zephyria. Next base: position 29,984 of record NW_016160707.1, on the reverse strand, counting down.
TGTCAACAACCTAACAGGTATGAGTATAGATAGAGTAGCTTCACAATTCAACCATAGATTTATTGCCACATTTTTGTCGGTCTATTTAACTAGACACATTTTTATATAGATGTATATGGGGCGTTCCATACCAAAATGGACGGGGTTCACACTTCATGTTTTCGATTTGTTTCAAATAAATAATAAATAAATATCAAATTTGAGCTTGATTAATACATTTTTAAAAACTTTACAGGACAAAAACCAATCGATACATAAAAAAGTTCTCTATGAAAAGAACTACTTAAACAATTTTTTTTCTTGAAAAACTTTTCACATACAAATTTTTTGATAAAAAGTTGGTTTTTGAAAATATGCCTTCTCAAAAAAAATTGCATAAAATCACAATGGTAGCTCTGAGTATTGCGCAATATTTAAGAGTATTATAATTTGGGGTATCAATTTTTTTTTACACCGAAGTTGAGTAAAATGAGTACATTACAAATTTAAAATTTTTTTAATTTTTTTTCGATTTTTTTTGAGTATGCAGTTTTGTGGCCCATCAGATTTTAGTATAACAAAGTCCAAGTTATAAGCGATTGCAAAACTGACGTTATTTTTATTTTTTTAATTTGCTTTGAAAACGGTTTTGCGCATTTTCTTCCATAAGAAAAAGTGCACAAAGACGCCAGCATAAAAAATATTAAAAATCAACGCAATTTTGCAGTACCTTAAAACGTGCACTTTCTTAAACTAAAATTTAATGGGGGCTACAAAACTGCAAACTCAAAAAATAAAAATAAAAAATTAAAGAAATTTGTAAATTTGTAATATACTCATTTTGCTCAACTTCGGTGTAAAAAAAATTCATAACTCAAATTATTGTAGAGTGCGCCTTATAATACTACATTTAAATAATATTGCGCAATACTCAGAGCTACCATTGTGATGTTTTTAAATATATTTTTTTGATGGCATATTTTCAAAAACTTACTTTTTTTTATCAAAAAATTTTTATGTGAAAGATTTTTCAAGAAAATAAATTAAAAAAATATTTATTTTCATAGAGAATTTCGACGTGTGTATGTATGATTTTTTTCAAATTTTTTCCTCGTCCCTCAAACACATGAACTGTGAACGCCGTCCTTTTTGGTATGGAACGGCCCTATACATATCTGGGTATGTGTTTGTATAAATGTGTGTATAAACGCGCTATGCTCGCCAGGCCGTTCAATATCTGTAAGTTAAGCTTTAGTTTTAGTCACAGCACGCATAAATACATATAGTCATGTGAAAAATAATAGGGATACGACATTTTGGACAGCTTTGGTTATTTTCCTTTTGTTTGTTTAATGTTTATTATTTTCTATTTTATAAAAATACAGCTCATTATCTAACAAAAACCATGTAAGTTCAAATTTCAAACGTTATAGAAAAATTATAAAAATTTTACAAACTCAAACAACTTTTTATTAAGAGTTTTTATAGTTTTTGCAGCTCATGAGCTAACAAAAATCATAGAAGTCCAAATTTCAAACGTTGTAGAAAAATTAAAAAAAAAAAAATTTACAGCAACAGCAAACTTTTTATTAGGAACTCCTAGAAAAACTATAAGTATGCAATTTTATAGCCCATTCCATTTTCTAGTTTAAGAAAGTGCAAGTTTCAAATGGCTAAAATATTTTTTTTTTGCTTACGGTATGGAAGAAATTAACAACACGATCCGCAAAAAAAAAATATCAAAAATCAACGCGAATTCTTAGCCACTTGAAATTTGCACTTTCTGAAGCTAAAATTGAATGAGCTTCAAAACTGCACACTTATAGTTTTTCTAAAAATCCCTAATCAAAATTTTTGTTGCTTTGATTTTTTTCCAATTTTTCTGCAAAGTTTGAAATTTGGACTTATATGGGTTTCGTTAGATAATGAGCTGCATTTTTATAAAAAAAAAAAATAATAATAAATATTAAACAAACAAACAAAAAATAGCCAAGACTGGTCAAAATGCCGTGTTCCCCTTATTTTTCACAACACTGTATGTATGATTGTAGTAGGTACAATGGTCTGATGTAGGTATGTATGAATCGAAGGCTTTCTTTTCATTCGTAGGAGTCGTTGATCTCCATGTTCTTGATTGTTTCTTTTTAATGTTTTTGCTTTTTTGTAACCGTTATACTTCTTGTCAACAATTTATTTGATTTAATTTTTTTTTCATTTTGGAGCGCTTTTAATTTTACTTACATATATTCACATTCTTATGCACATATTTTCCCATAATTTAACTAAGCACTGAGGCAACTCAAAGTGGACTGGTTAATCGTCAAAGGGCCAAACCAATGATGCATTGAATCACATGCAAGTCTGTTGGCCAGTTATGTACACTTGTGTCCATGCAAATATTACCACGACTTAAAAAAAAATTGTATACATTTTTTCTTGTAAATATAGTTCACATTGTAATATATACTTGTAAATGAATGTTTCAAACTTTGTACACCATTTGGAAAAATTCAACAAACTTTCATCAAAATTTCCAACTTTTCAATAAAAGTTTTTAAGAAAATTTCGGGTATGCTCTTTAATAAATTGCTCGTTTAAATTTAGTGTAATAATGCGCAATTTTTAAGTGATCCGAAATTCTCGGTGATTCTTGACGCATAAAAAAATGCCCAACATCGTATGAAAAAAACAAAAATCAACAAGAAATTTGAGCTAGTACAAACTTAAACTTTATTGCACTAAAATTAATTGAGCTATTAAGTAAACTTCATATCTGAAATTTTCCTAAAAATGTTGATTAAAAAGTTTGAAATTTTGATGAAAAATGATAAATTTTCCGAAATGTTCTACAAATTTTTAAACTTATTCTTATACAGCTTTTGTTACGTGTAAACTCTATTTACCAAACAATTTTTTTTGTTAAATAATTTACAAAATTCTACCTAATTTTGTTTTTAAAGTCGTGGTAAGGTTTGCGTGGCCACAAGTGTATATACATACATACATACATATGTACGAAATTACGGATATGATTCAACATATTTTCACTTTAATAGTTACATAGGTAGTGTTGCATATGCACCTCCATACATACAAACATCGTTTGTTTATATCCATAATTTTAAGAATGTTATATTATTGATCAGGAGTACGTAGGTTTGTGTAGTCTACCGTCACAGTGTTTGGCCGTGTCATGTCTATCCATCCGTTCTTGTCTCAATGCTGTGCTGAATTTTTTAATTCCTTTTATTTTATTTTGTTTTGTGTGAGAAAGTTTTGATTTTTCGGTATTATGGTTGTACATTAGAGTGGTCCAAACAATTTTTTTTCGAAATAGGGTTTGGGGCACCTTTCAAATTTTTTCCTCTTGCCGAAAGAGGTGCTGATACCAAACTTCTAAAAAAATTTAGGAGTTGCTCATGATGCTCGTAGAAATTTTGTGTAAATATATTAATAAAAAAATTTGTTATTCAAATTTAAATTATCTAAAAAACTATCACAATCTTCAGTTGTCATGGCAACAGTAGCTTTTTATAAAAATCTCCAATATTTTCGCTACCTTCACAGAGATCCAGTAGTGCATTTCAAGGTCATTGAGCACCCTGTATTGGTTACAGTAGTAAATTTAAAGTTGGTATAGATATTATAAATTTATTTTTTATTTTATTTTATATTTAAGGGGGTGCTCAGTTTCCAAGGATGACATTTTTTTCCCCAATAAATAAATTGGACCACTCTAATGTACATATGTATGTACCTACATATGTATGTTTGATTGTGGGCTCTTTTTTGATTCAGATTCTTTTGATGAAAAGCATTCAAATGAAGAGCCTCTTTCTCACCTCTTCCCTTTTATATGCTTTAAAATATATGTATATATGTACACATCTATGTACTTACAATCGTGTGCATTTGGTTATAGTATGTATACATAAATATATACCATACACAAACATATGTATATAGATGCATGAATTGACTCCCGCAATGTTAAATGTAGATGTATAAACATATGTACATATGTATGTTGCGAGTATGTAATTTGTATTTTATTTTTAATCTTTTTTTATTTTATCTTCTTTGTTGGACACTTTTATTTGTCATTGTCTGGACCTCAATTTGATTTAATTTTCATTTATTTCCACCCAATGTAAATAGTAGACTAAATGGTATCAACGATACGGATGAAAGTTACGAGGGCTGTTTGAGAAATCAATGCCTTTTTAAATCAAAGATATTTTGTGCGAAAAATAGTGGTTTCGAATGTTTTCACAACGCTAGTCTTTTCGTCTTCCATTTGGCCTATATTAAATTGAACGCATGGGCTCTCAGCAAGCAGTGCCCTACCAGTATAGTCTTCTTGTTGGTAACAAAAAATCAGTAAGTTTTCTATCATGCAGCCCTGTCGCTTTCCGCTTCCTGGAAGCCAATTCTGGTTCTATGAAACTGTGAAGTGAAACTGAAAACTTCTAATTTTGGCTCAATTGGGGCCCAATTAGGAATAAGGTCGAAATAACACGCGATTTGCCCAATCTACCAAAGATTTCCCCAGCCAGTGCTCAAAATTTGCTCAAGGAGAACATGCATACGCAATGAAAACGTTTTTATCGAGAAAATCACACATACACACATCAAAATTCACTATGAAAAAAATATTTTTTTAATTTTTTGTCCACAATTTTTTTGAGCTGTAGGCCGTTTTTAATGAAAAACTTATTGTGGAAAAGCAACAATAATTTGCAAAAATGGTAGAAGTGATAGCTATTACGGAAATCACCACATTTCCTCATCAGACTTCTTTCAGTAGGATTCGAACAGACGATCCCACTGACTCAGCCAGTTGCCTACGCACTGTGCTAAGTTCGCCATGTAAATTATCGTTGCTTTTTCCCCCAATTTTTCATTAGTTAAAATTTTTCCACATCCACATTTTTTGATAAAAAAAANACCTTATTTTACTAAAATAGGCAAATACTCCTGTGAAGAGGACTAACCGCGAGCATATTTTTCTCACGTCCAAACCTTCAATGTAAATTTACAAGCCTTCCTGAATTATCGATGAACTCTGATTGTGTGCCGATTACTAAATTTGTTGTCAGAGTAAATAATTTCGAGGTTAAGTGTTCTCAATATACTAGCATCATAAAATGCTTTTATGATCACCGCTGCTGGCAAAATAATATCTACATAAAAAAAAAAGTAGTGAATGTGACCGCAAACAATTTTATCTGTGGTCTGCAACATCAGCAAAAGCTACTTTTACTACTTTATGTACCTATATATGTACTTAGTAACCCAACAGCAAAGCTGTCATTAGTGTATTTTCGCCGTTAAGCAACCCAAAAAAGGAAACAGATTAAGGTGATAAAAATCGATCAGCTGCCTTCTGAAAGGGCTGCAGCTCTTCCTGTTCGCAAATTTTCATTGGAATATTTTATAAGAGCGCGTCACCAATGAGTTTCGCTTAAGACACAAATTCACTGTATGCAACACAATGCAAGTTTCTTTCTGCCTTTTCATTATGACTGGCTTAAGTCACTTTTATGCTTTTTGAATTTTATCAATTTAATTCAATAATATTGCATAATTTTTTTTTTGTTGAATGCGCCGTTCAAGGGTTTGTACCTAAGAAATAAGTTGAATGTTGAAGACAACTTTGAACATGCGTACTTGCAACACACTACACTACATAGTAGCTGTTGGTTTTTTTCCTGCAGGAAGCATGACAGATGTTATATGATAATGCCACGCACAAAAAAAAACAAGAAACAAAAAAAAACAAAAACAAAAAAATATCAAGGTGTACATAAAGTCCATTCATATGCACGCGTATATTAAAGCTGTAGGCAATTACACTACCTTGATCGTTAAGCATATGCAAAAGGATCAATTCGGCCACACTACTTACGGGGATATCCTCTGAAGGTTATACATAAATACATACATAAATATGTAGCAGCGGCATTTTGCGCTTGAACCTTTTGTTCTTGCCTTTCTTCGTGATCGTTCTTTCAATGCTTATTTATATAAAAATTAAACATGTTTATATATTTCTGAATACCGTCTGCTATTGATATGCATCTGACTACCCTTTGCGGTTTTTGATCGCGTCTCCTATGTTTCTCCTTTGTGCCAGGTATTATTGGCTTTGTTAAAGGATAATCGGCATATAAATGCCTCAAATTGTGCAGAAATTAACAGGAAATAAAACTGTTTGACATTTTCTTTTGTGTACGCAAATGAGCTTACTTAAGTATGCTAATATTGAATTGTTTTCACTGTTTAGCTGATGTCTTATAATAATCTTATAAAAGTTAAAAATTGTATGCTTTATCCTTGATTCAACCACTTTGAATTTTAGTTTCTGATGTTGCAAGTTTAGCAACTTTTTAATATTAGGGCTGTTCAGGATGTTTGTGGAAATGGTCTTTGATTTTCAGTTGGAATTGCATTTTTGAATTTTATTCTTGCTTCCATGGCAACCATGTGCATTTTATTGCTGTGAATTTACAAATGCCCGGGAACCTCAGACAGGTCAGTTTTTCCTCGGTTCCTTTGAAGACACTGGAGCGACTGATTTATCAGCACATAAGAAGCGGAATTCTTAGGGAACGTCTTTTCCTAAATTAGTATGCCTACTTCTAGGCAATATCCGCTGAAACGGCCTTACACACGGCGTTGATAGTAACAGTCTCTTTCGCAGCAGGAATACGAGAGGTCGGACCCGAGCTTGTAAGTTTTAGTTTTCGCATACGTTTCCACAGAACTATTGCGACAGGGTGGGGCAGCGCTTCAATCCGGTGATGTGTGAGTAGGGGCACCCCACAAAGGAGGGTTCTTTCGCCATTGCTTTGAGTTACCGTCGTCAATGATCTGTTGGTGGCTTTGGAGCAAATTGGCTGCCGGGTGGTTGCCTATGCTGACGATGTAGCACTGCTAACAAGTGTAAAGTTTCTGCGGCAGGGTTACCTGAACTTGGTTGAAAACTCGGCTCTTAGCTGCGGTTGGGTTTAAGGTACCGACTTGCCGTCTTCCCTCAATAGGCGATCTTCCACTAAGGATGAAACTATATGTAGTAAGACGATTCCATTTTATGGGGTACTCGCCTGTTAGAACGCCCTGGGTAAGGCCTTGATCATCAAGCAGCTGGAAGGATTGCAAAGAGATGTCTTAATTAGAATAAGTGGGGCACTTCCAACCTCACCACCGCTGTTCGCGCCGCACGTCACTATTCTACAAAGCTTCGAATTCCTACCAACTCTAATAGACTGCGCGCCGAGTTTAAGTACGACGAGATCTTTCACTATCCATAGCCCAACAGGGGAGGACTGGGAGGAGTGCAGTATCTGGCATCGGGGTCCTGTAAACGTTTTTGCGGATGGATCGAAGCTCAATGGGAAGATGGGATAACTGCAGACTGTTTCCAGGCAGAGGTAGCTGGAAAACAAGAGGCTTCGGATTGGTTACTTACTAGCGTAATGCCTTGTAAGGCGGTGAATATCTATTCCGACAAGCAGCCATCAATGCTCTTGGCTCTCTGATGGTTCGGTCCAGAACGGTGGGGAATCGCTTGATCCTCCTATCTACCGCATCGGATTACAATGCTATTAAGCTCATTTGCATGGCCGATGAGCTGGAAATACAGGAAACCTGGAGAAACTGCTCCTGAACAGAGCTAGTCTAGGTGCTCTCCTGACCTCGTGTGGTCTACTCCTGAACAGATGGGCGCTTGGTCAGCTCAGCGGGCGCTAGGCGAATATCTTCAAATATGGGACACTAGACATGCGTCTTTGATCTTCCACCATGACATTGCACGGCTACGGCTGGGAAGTCCTAACCCGCCATTGTTGCGGTGCAAAACGCCATTACGGAAGTTCGCTACACTTAAATTGAAGCTATCAAAAATTGGCTTGTTATCTACTCTCTATATCTCATAAAACGAAAACCAGGCTATAAATCAAAAACTGTTCTACTTTTTAACCGAAATCACAAAAAGCATGAATTATGAACTCGTCGGAATATTTTTTTAATGGATGTTACCACATGACTTTGGACCACGTTAACCGATTAACGGTACACCTAAATTTTCATATGACAATTGAAGTCGGTTTTGTTTTTTGCTTAAAAATTACTTTTTGATATTTTGACTTCATTTTCGATTTAACAGAAATTTCACGCTAGTAATGATGGTCAAATGCCACAGGTCACAGGTCACAGGTGACAAGAACTCGGATTAAAACTTGAATTAGGTTCTGTCTAATCTATATCTATATATATAATACGCGAATGGATTTTTTGTCCAGATAATAAGATCTGCACCGTTCGTTCGATTTTCAAAAGTGGGGTGTCAAACTAAGGGTCTTAGGGTGTGGATGTCCAATAAGGTTTTACTTTTCCGAAGATAGTTGCCACCTGTTAAGAAATTAAACTCAAATTATTGAAAAATTTAAATCAATTGTTACAATATGGGTATCAACCGAAATGGTTTTGAAAAGGCTTTATATCTTAACTACATGTAGAAGGGTTGCCACATGTTTGTAAAGTTTAATTCAATTTTTATTCAAAACAAGTAAGAAAGTCTAAGTTCGGGCGGAGCCGAACATTAAATACCCGGCGCAAATATTAAATATATGATTTTCACCTTTCTGAAAGCTACCGCTACATGGTAAGCCGGGATGTATCAATTTCAATATTGACGTTTAAAGCATTTCTAAAATTTACCGTTATATGAAAAGCCATAATTTTAGTCCGATTTCAATAATTTTCATCGTTTTGCTTTTATGTAGCAAGCACAATAAAAATACCGAGTTTGGTACAAATTGGTAGAACGGTTACCGAGATACATATATGTGATCATAAGTGGGCGGTGCCACGCCCATTTTTCAAAATTTTATT
>NW_016160707.1:0-20744 GCF_001687245.7 Rhagoletis zephyria | reverse complement strand
CTGATCATTTATGTATACATTTGTCTATATCTATCTCGATTCGTTTTGCCTGTTACAAACAACCGTTATGTGAACAAAGTTATAATACCCTTGTGCACAAGTGCGCTCGGGTATAAAAATTGGTAATTGTATACCTGCATGGGTATCAGACAAAAGAGTTTTAGGAAGGTAGTAGTATGAAAATATTTTGAAGAGGGTTGCCAGATATTTTAAAAGTTGAATTAAATTATTTCATGCCCATTTTTTATGAAATATTAAAAATGGATGTCAAATGAAAGAGTTTTAATAAATATTTAGTTTGACAATTTAGAATATTTTTGATGTGTTTTTGCGGGTTGCCCCAATTTAAAAGGTTAAATTAAAATTATTTAATACATAATGGGCTTAAAGTCCTTTATTTCAGAACTATATTTGGGAGTGTTGCCACGTGTTTAAAAAATAAAATTCAACTTAATGCATCTGTTACTTTCATTATTTATAACAATATCAGACGAAAAATATTTAAGGAAATTTTAGTTCGAAAATAATCTTTAAGAGTGTTGCCGCCTGCTTTTAAAGTCGCGTTTAGTTTAATTATACAAAAGTTACATGAAATTTTAAAATATGGGTATCAAATGTACGATTGTTAGGAAATCCTAAAATTGAACATTTATAATTTTTTAAGGATGTCAAAAAATGTAATTCAGATTGTTTATTAAGTTAAATCTGTTTAAAAAAAATGGGTATCAATCAAAATGGGTTTGAAAATAATTTATTTCTAAACTGTATTAAGGAGAGTTGCCACGTACTTTAAAAATCACATACAACTTTATTCATTAGTTAATTGAAATATGTATAACTATGCCAGACGATAAAGAGATTTTAGTTTAAAAAGGCTTTTAAATGAATTGCCACCTGTTTGGAAAGTCGAAATTGTTTTACTTTTACAAAACCTACTTAAAGAAATATATAAATATTAGTGTCAAACGAAAGAGTTTTAAGAAAACTTTAGCCTGATAATATTTTTAATGAGGGTTGCTATCTATTTTTTTGAAGGTCATCACAACTGCACCGTTATTGCGAATTTAAACTCAATGGCAGTTAAATTCAAATTTTACTATTTAAACTTTCTGGAAATGCATAGAAAACTGCTGCAAACCTCTTTTCAAAGAATTATTTTTACAGTTTTCTAACATAAAATTCTTAAGTGTCCCCATTTTATATTAGACTAATATGTATGCATATATGTATGTATGTATGCATACAAAAGCGTATATGTATGTATGTGTGTACATTGCAGCCAATACATGCCAATGGCCCGAAGATAGCATTGACCTGAAATATGCAACAAAGTGCATGGCAACAAAACTGTATGCCTGACTGCAGCTCGATTCACTTGACCGCTGTAAGCATTGAGTTATTATAAAAGCGATTCTATTTAGTAATAAAAAATCAGAAAAAGAAAGATTTTAATGCCAACAAGAAGTGAATAATAATACAGAAAAGAAGTCAATATGCATAAGTAGAAAGAAAAATTTAAAAAAAGAAAGAAAAAATTAAAGAAAGGAGGAAAAAGAAAGCAAACTAAAAAAAAAAATTGAAAAAAATGAGAAAACCATGGCATGTGGTAAGCGACTAGCCTGCAAATGCATTGGAGAAATTATATGTAAGTATGTACATATGCATGTATGTAAATATGTATGTAGCTATACAATTTTATATGTATGTACATGTGTATGTGTTCATAAATATTTCCACTGCAAGCTCTTAATCATGCGCATCAACGCCAACAGCAGCAGTCAAATCGCATCAACGGCAAAGAGCACCAACCATCCAACAGTTTCAACATCAACAACAACGCCGCCGACGACGACCGACGACCAACAAACAACCAGCCAGCAACACTACTCACATCAACGCTGGTGCCACTGCAAGCCAGCAGCAACAACAACACAGTTTTTAAAAGTTGCTGATGCAGCGCTTAAATGGGTCGCTGGAAGTATTTATGTATGTATGTATGTGTTTATGCTACACTCGACATTTGCATATGTGGAGCGCAGCAAGTGCAGCAGATGTCGCAGCAACCGACAGCAGCAACATGAGTAGACAAAATTCAAATGCAAGCAACAAACACTTTTTCATACATACATACATATATACATTAGTTCGCATTTCATTTCCATCGTTCAACGGACGCTGTAGGGGCATTGAATGAGTGGTGAAATGTATCTGCCGCTGATTTTCAACTGCTTAGCTGTGTGAATGAGCATCACTTTAGTGTGGTGTGGTGTGGTGTGGCTCTGCTTGTGCTTCTGCTTCTGCATTTGCAACTGCAACAGCTACTTTAGCCAATTTAGCTTTGTTGGCAATGTTGCTGTGATTTTTGAAGTCCAACTGTGCGACTGTTGCCAGTGTCGAGCTGTGGTTGGCTTGGCTGCTACTGCTGCCTCATTCAATTTATTTATTTATTTATTTATTTTTTTCTTTCATATTTGTTTTCTTTTTTTTTTAAGCTTGTTGCAAGTTGACCGAAGCGTTAACGGTTTAACGCATTTTTTCGTGCACACACAAGCGTTCAAACGCGTTTATGTAAATGCTTTCATATACATACATACATATGTAGGTACATATGTGTATGATGTGCTGATGTGGTCATGTAATTTATGTATGTATGTATATATGCGTGCGTGCATATATGTATTTATTCAAAACTCTTGGGGCATTTGAACTCATAACTGCAGTTGTTTTATTTATTTATTGTTCACTTAAAGAAAGTTGGTTGGCTACAAGGAGGTTATGGAAAATTGTGGGCGTCCAAAATGGTGTTACATATTAATTAAAGAACAAGTTGAGATATCTTTGCAAAGCTTTATTATAATGTTGGTGCAGCGCTGCTTAAATAACTTGCCTAACAAATTTCTATGCATTTGATAAAAAGTAATGCTTATATGTGTATTTCCGAGAGCATTTAAGAATTTCGTATGTCAAAAAGCCTTTTGTATTCGCATTCGTTTTTTTGGTAATTATATTCATATTTATTAGAATGTCCATATTCATATTTTCCATACCAGAGTTTAGATTAAACAAAGAAGGAAATCAATTATATCTAGTGTTGCCGTATTAGCCCTTTGGTGGCTAGATTTAGCTACCACATACTTTTTTGGCCACATAAATTTAAAATTGCCTTTAGCCCTTGACTTGACTTCATTTTGTAGTGTTTGACTTAACTTATTGATTTAATTAAAATTTACTTTTAAACCGGTGGCCACCCTCTTTAAAAATATTTTCGAAACAAGGCCTACTTATTCCATTTTCGATTAACGTCCATATTGTAATGTTTATTTAACTTGTGGAAAATTTTGTTAGACTTTTAAACAGATAATAAAGTATTTTCATTCGTTTGCTATCCAAATTGTAATATATATACTTCATTTAATTTCTTTTTAAAATTATATTACAAATTTTAAATAGGTCGCACTTTTCCTGAAAATGATTTCTTATGATTTTTTTAATCTCGTTTCTCGTTCGCTTCCAAAAACCCTCTTGGTTGATATCGATAGTAAAATATTTTATTTACTTTGTAAATTAAATTTGTTTTAAATTTTTAAACAGATGGCAGCCACTTTGAAAAAATATTTTTGAAAAAAGAAATCTTTCTTAAACCTCTCCCGTTTCACACGCATATTAAAATATTTAGTTTAACTTGTTAATTAAACTGATTATAACTTTTTGAACAAGTGGCAACTTTCCCCAAGAATACCTTCGTAAAAAATCGTTATCGAACCGCTTTCGGTTGACAAACACATTGCTGTCATATTTTACTTAACTTACTATTTAATCAACTTTAAATTTTTAACAGGTGGCAACCCCTTTCATTCGACACAGACATTGTTGTTATATTTTATTTAACTTGTTAATTGATGCTACGAATAAAAAAGACACAAATACGGTATGACAATTATGAAAGTGCAAGACTCTAGAATATTGGACTACGTGTCGGTAGGTCCCTAGGCGTCACAATTTGCTTTTTTAGTGTATTTTTCTAGTTTGATGTCCAGTTGATCTAAATTTTTTGAAAAATCTCTTATAAAACTAAAGGTCTATATTAGACATAAAAGGCGCATATTTTTGTAGAAATTTTAGCCCACTATTTCTCACCCGTGTGGGCCTTTTGACCCTTATTTGAGCCAAAGCTAGTAGTAAATAATTGAATGGTTGAAGGTTATACATTTACACAGAGTAAAAGCTTTCACTGCTCTCATTTTTTAAGCTTTCCTTACATTTCACTTAAACCAGCGATGAGCAGAGAGAGCTTTTACTCTGCACGCGCCTATACAAAATGTAAAGGAAGCTTAAAAGAGCTTTGCCCGCGGCCAGGACAGTGCCCATCAGTGACTTAAATGCATACAGAGTAAAAGCTTTCCATGCCCATCACTACTCTAGTTGAGTACCTATTTAATTTTAGATCAGCGGTTTTAGAAAAGCTTTGAAGTTCTTTGGTCACAAGCTATGTTTCACAAAATTTTTAATTTTTTAGAAATCTAGTATAAGTCTTTTTAAGTTTCTGTTCCTTTCAAAATTGAAGCGCTTGCGGTTTTTCTTCTCATTTTAATATTTCAGCAGTTCTTTAGCAGTTTTGCTTGCTTTTCGATAGCGTCAAAAGAGGTTGTGTGAAAGCATTGGTAATGCAAGTTAAAGCGTTAACATTTTTCACTAATAAACTCCACTTACCGGGAGTATAAGATTATTAAAAGTTGCTTTAGATTTATGGAAGGAATCTCTACCAAATACTCGATTGAATAATTGGCCAAGTAGTTGTGTGGCTCCTTAATCTGTTCAACGTATTTCACAGTTTTTCAGACACTTTTTTATTTATTTCCTGTACGCACTTCCTCTTTAAACTTGCTGAGACAATTTTTTATTGTCCCTTTATGGATTTCGTGTTATTTTTTTTCTACTTTTCTTCTACTTTTTTTAGATTCACAGTCAGATTATCAAGCTTGTTGCAGGCTGCCTACAGCGCAGCTGATTCTGTTGTCACCATGAAGACTTCCGCTCTTGAATTTTATTTTTTTTAATTTCCTACAGATATAAGAAACGGTGAACGCGAAAGAGAGAAGACAAAAAGTTTTTTTTATGTCTAAGTGGGAAGCTGTGATGCATTCTCGGCATATAAACGGGTTGGTGTAGTGTTGCGGCAAATCGAGTGCTATCAAATAAAAAGAACATGCAGTTACACGACTGTGGGCGTAACAATAATTGAGCTCGACACATTTGCATTTTTATGTGTGGCTCGGCTTTCGGACATATAATTGGATTATTGGTTCTGAATTTTTTTTTTTTTTATATACATACGCATGTCTTTGTCTTTTTATCGTTCTGTACTTGCGGCTAAAATGTGTAGGTGATTTCCGCTTATTGATGTGGTTTATCTGCAGTTTTGTTGNCTCATGTGTGGCTCGGCTTTCGGACATATAATTGGATTATTGGTTCTGATTTTTTTTTCTTTTTATATACATACGCATGTCTTTGACTTTTTATCGTATGTGTAGGTGATTTCCGCTTATTGATGTGGTTTATCTGCAGTTTTGTTGGTGTAAAAACCTGATATTGATTTTGTAATGCGCATTAGGGCTTAAACAATAATACTACGCTTAGTGAGCTCGCGCGAACAATACGTGCTTATACTATTTTTGCAATCCTGTTATAGAGTGGAGCAACTACGAACTAGAATCGTATCTCACCATCTCGAAGACTTGTGATCCAAATTTTGCCCATTTGAGATGTCCCATTAAGACTACATAGATCAAGCTTTGATTCACGAAATTAGACCAATAGCAAAATTTTTAAAGTGAAAGGAAATCATAATCGACACACTGAGAGAGAATTCTAGTGGTAACTTCGAGAAAGGAGTTTGACAGTTTTTGACTACATATGGGCTTTTGATTACCAAAAAAAAAAAAAAATTTTTTTACAGTGCTTTTATTAAAAGCCGTTTTCTGAAGTTACTTTTGAAATTTATCTTCCCTTCAAAAATATTTTCTCTGAACAAAATTTGTCCTTAACAGGCACCTAAGGTTTAAAACTTACTTGAGAAAACGATCCTAAATATGATATCTAAAATTTCATATAAAATTTTCGTAATAAACTACCAACAAAATTTAAGGCTTTTCGTTCCCAACTTAATAGTGATGCTTCAATTGTCATCGATAGTGTACATATAGCGTTAAATAAAAAAAATAAATAAAATTATCGTCAACACTGTGATGCCTTCTAAACTTCTAAATATATCGATGTTCTATAAAATNTTTAGAAAAAATTATCGTTAACACTGTGATGCCTTCTAAACTTCTAAATATATCGATGTTCTATAAAATATACCGTATATTTCGTCGATAATAAATTACCAAAAAAATTTTAGAGAAGTTTCGTTCCCAACTAAATATGTAGTGGCGCTTAAGTTGGAATTAATACTGTTCACGTCGGAAATTGAAACGTCTGATATTTAGATAAATTTATCGAAAATATATCGACAAAGATATCGAGACAAATGCCGATAACACATTGATAACCTCTTGAACTTCTATTTCGATTTTCGATCAAATATACCGAATATTCGTCGATAATATGCACTCAACGATAAGCATACCAAAATTGGGTGAGAATGGAGTATCGCTGGGTGTCCTGGACCAGGAGGAAGTGTAGTTCATATTTTCTTTTTCCATTAAAAGACATCTTCATCGATTTTAGGAGGGATTTTAGAATGGATATGTATTAGAGATGCCGTTTTTAAATCGATTAAATCAAATATCGATTAATCGAGCCCTTTCGATTAAATTTTCGTCGATTTTTTAGTTCGAATTCGATCCGTAGATCGATCCAAAAAATTTAAGAATCGACATTCGAATTTTTATCACTGGATACATGTTGATCTACGGTTTGTGTTGGAAAATCTAAAAAAAAATTTTAGAAAAATGAATTTGAGGCTGGTAAAAAAAAAAATGCAGACTTGGCAACTCCCAACTTTCCAACTTGAGAAAGCAAAGTCCGACTGCAGGACTCATCAGGGAATCTTTATATAAAATTATGGGTAATAATACTACAATAAAACCTCCATAAATGGGAGTTGCAAACTTTTTGGATATTTTCGTAAACATTTTGCACACCCTAATTACCTTCTTTAAAAAAAAAATTGAGTATGCCATAGTATAGCTCATTGAATTTTAAGTGCGAGTTTAAATATGTCAGCACTTAGCGTTGATATTTGGCGATTATTTTCCGTGACTCATGCACATTTCCTTCCATATAAAAAAAATTTCCAGCATTCTTAAACTTTTTTCTAAAAAGGTTAAGTAAGGAGTGAGATTTAGAGATAGCAAAAAAAATCAAAAATCTTCCGTACTGCAAAATAATCTGTGTTCATAAAAACAATTATCTTTTACTTCATAATTAGCGGTATTTTAAAAAAGTCCAATAAGCTAGTGTATGTATAATACACTTTTTTAAAATATCGCTTAATTTTGAAGTAAAGGACAATTTTTTCTCTTGTGTTAAAAAAAAAAAACCGAAAAAAGTTTAGCGTTTCCCTAAGTAGGGCGAAGCATTTTTGAAATTTCTAGCGAATGCTCATATCGTTGGCTTAATATACATGGAAAAACTTTATCTTAGTTTATGTTTTTATTTATTTACGGGAATCGATCTTGGGGAATCGATAAATTTTTTGACGATTTCTTCCTGCATCGTTTATTTTTTTTTTATTTCGATTCGAACCGATTCAAAAATCGATTTTTTTACTTCGATCTGGAATCTCTAATATGTAAGTTTCGTAGGGTGCTTGCCTTTCCAGCCAGCGCACTTCCAAACCTTTCTTCCTTACCTCTCATAATATTTTAATTTCTTTCCTTTGTACATATGTACATATGTATGTATCTTAGTATTTATAAGCGCTTCAAGACTCTGTTCGTCTCAAAAATCCGAAGATGATTAATTTGATACAGCAAAACTCTGTTGACTTACCTTCTGTATGCTACAAGCATGAAAGGACACATCAAGGATGGCTTAAGAAGGCTCAAGACATTTATACTCGTACCAAAATAAAAAAAAACAAAAAACAAGCAGCAGCGGCATGGATTCCCTTTTTGTTGCAAGCTGCAATTTAATGCATGTTGCATTGACACGTGCTATTGTTTGGCAGCGGCTGTTTTATTCTTACGAAATTACCTAAAGACAGGGGCATGAAACCACCAAACGCATACAACAAAAACTACAACTACAACAAGCCATCTACATACTACATACTATAGTTATACATTACATCCTACTAATAACAGCTAAAAACCAATGTGGACAAAATGTCAGCTGTTGTTATTGTCATTTATCCCCCAAAAATTGAATAGTAGCACAGAAATATATATATGTATATGTAAATGTAGTTGTTGTTGCAGATGTCATTGACGATATTATCTGCAATTAAATAATACGCGTGGTCGCACAACATAGCAAAACACAAGCATTCATACTTGCCACATATCAAAAATGTGTGAGCTGCGGCGAGCCGTATGATCGGTGAGCGAAAAGGAAGAAAATGACGATGAGCCATTTATTAATAATGTTGCCACTGCTATATACATATTTATGTATGTATGTATGTATGCATCAAGGCGCAAGGACAAATATATCCAGAGCAAAATTATTATTAAATGCAGCAGATGAAGCTAAGGACACAAGGCAAATGTATGTATGTATATACATAGGTACATTCGGGTCTCTCTGTTTTGTATGCGCTCGCTAAGTAATTGAAGTAAAGGACATGCCTATAGGCTGATGCGTACAATTGACGAAAGGATCGACTGCATGGACAGAGGTGCATCTACACAAAGCAGCTGTCACAAAACAAAAAAAAAAACACACACAAACAAAAGCGAGCGATGAAAAAATAAAATTTGAGCCCAAAAACATAAACGATGGGATATACGTACATAAACACAAAACGAAGAAGGCATATTCCCTTATTGAAATACATATTTATTAAAAAATTCAAAAAGCGGGATCTTAACGTAAGCGTCACATCGTCACTTCGCGGGGACTTGTGAATTCATTGGAATTGGTGTTCTCGTCGTTTTTTTTTATTTTTTGTAAATTGGAGTTTGTTAAAAAAAAAATCCCCTTGGTGACCGTAAAGTATTTTGTCTTGGCAACTGCATACCTTTTCTTTTGAATCACATTCACTCAATATCGTTGCACCGGTTGCACCCAGCAGGTAGTCGTCATCAATGGTGATGCCGTCACTGTGTGGCTGTTTTGAACTAAGCGGTAGTCAAGCGACTGCTTTGTTCGATAAAAAAAAAAAAACGATTAATAATCCTTTCAGTATAAAAAATGTAGAGCCAACTTTAAAATTAACAAAAGAAATGCATAGTTTTGATCGGCCAAGAAACAAAGAAGAATTGTATTATGTATCTTGCATAATACACGAGAAAGTTTTAAAAGGTTCATAGGATTAAATCGGTACTAAAAACGCATAGCTGCACAACGTTTTGATGAAAAAATCAAAAATCAATAAACGAGCGAGGAACTGGATGTAAAACACAAACTTGACGGAAAAAATTTCAACAAGGAAAAGGTGACACCAGTGTGACGAGAAGAGTGATGCTCTCACTGACTTCAGTAAACTTCCCTGCAGTAAAAAGCTGAACCAGTATGCACAATCTCCAGTTCATGAACTATTATTTAAGGATAAAAGCCATGCCAGTTCGTTATGAACGATAATTATACCAGTTATTCATAGAAAAAAGTAAACTAGTTGGTGGAAATTCTAGTTCGAGAACTGGTATAATTATTATGCGCTCCAAGAGAGCATCGCGGCGGCATTATTGTGAATCAATTGAGACTCTCCTCGACGACCTCCATCTACACACAATTCTATGGCAGAGATCTTCCCATGCGATAGGCCTCTTGAGGGTGAAAGGTGACATCTTCACTTGGGTTAGGTTAGTTAGCCCTTAGTAGAGTTAAAAAAAGAATTTTTTATATCATAGATCCCCTGACCTGTCTATTTAGTGTTAGTTGTACTTGGGACTAGTGTACCAAGTGTACTTGGTGGAAGGTAGCCGTCATATTTATTTACACCGCCATGAATCACTAAATTCTTATAGGGCTATTAGTTTAAGTTCTTCATTCCCGAGACGAACTGAGAATTTCAACACCCTTACTTCCACTAGTGAGAGTTTGATATCTTTCAATTGTCCCTGGCAGCAGATTAAGATGGATTTCTCATCGATGTGGGTCTAGAGAGAAGACTTTTTGGGCAGATTCTAAGTTAATAGAATAGCTAAAACATTACAAATACTGGCACATGACGTTTTAATAAACTTCAAAGCCTAGCCTGACTTTCGGTCCACGGGAACATGTTCTACCGTGCCCCCAGACTCACTTCTGGAATGGCCTACACTCCATATTTTTGTTCTAGCAGCAGCCTCCAGATGGCTGCGAATGTAAATACTACTTCTACTGCTACTCTTCAAAACAATAAGCAAGATAAATATATTTGGGTAACAAACCAGGCTCGGAAATATGCAATTTTCATACTACAGGTTGAAAGTAATCTGTTTCGACAAAATGGCAAGTGGACTCCTTGATCCCAGATATTTACATTGGCGCACAGACGTGTTAAGGATTGAGGGCAGGGCAGATTCGGTTTTTATAGAACAGGCAGATGTCCAACAGTCTTTCTGTACGAGGTGCTAGCAATCTCGATCTGTGCTATAAAAAGCCTTGAAAAGGGTTTGAAGGGCATTTTAGTAATTATTTTTTCAGACAGCCAAGAGCCCTATCCAATAACATGATCATACTTTTCCACTTTTGTTAGTGACAAACGAGATAACACTGCTGAATACCAGGTTTCTGAATCACCATTGGAAACGTGTTCGCCAGCGAAGTGACAAGTCATGACCGGAATATTAGTTGCGTTGACTAAGCATAATTCTATTACATTCAACACCTTTATCAAGTGGAGTGATAACAAGTTCGAACACTCTAGAATTTTGGAAGACTTCAGGCGCCTAGACTACATAGTCCCGCCCACTGGGCTGAGAAATTATTTCCAAATAAGAATCCCCTCAAGAGTTAAATTTATAATTTAGCAGATATCCACACTGATGGCTATGAGTTAGGCCTGAAGATGGGAAGTGGGTGTACTCGCAAGAACTCTCACTTAACCTCAGTTTCCGTCTGCCAGATCTCTGCAGCCTTTTTTAGGCTGAACAAACAACAATCAACGAATCTTCAAGGAAAAAATAAATTGGACGTACTATAAATGAACTGGTAATGCGTCTTCTTTTATTTCTTTTTCAATGCTTCATGGTGCTGTAAGTAATACTTTCCTCGGTCTTCGCAAGGCTGATTAGTCTCTACTGCTATTGTGCCTTAGTGTTTTTGAGAAGAATGAAGTGGCCCTGTTTATCAGATTTGTTGAGCATTTTTGCCACAACTCCAGTCCTCTCGCTGTAGCTTTCCGAGAAAAATGCCGTATTATAATACATATTTCAATTATTTGATCAATTTAATATTTGAATAAAATTTTCCAAACAGGTGGCAACCCTTCTCAAAAATATGTTTAGCAGTAAACTTTCCCAAGCCTCTTTAGTTGAATACCCATAATGTAATATTTAATTTATCAGTTAAATCAAATTAAAATTTTCAAACAGGGGGCAACCTTCCACAAAAATATGGTTGACTCTAAGCCTTCTTAGACCTCTTTCTTTTGACAGCCATATTGTCATATTTACTTTATCTTATCAATGTAATTAAACTGCAATTTTCAAACAGGCGGCAACTCTTCAATTATTATTTTTCTATATGTTAAGTTAGACATTTAGCAATCCATCGATGAAAACTGCATTCAAATCCGGAATAGTAGTTTGCGCATCTAGCCACTCAGCTAGCCCAAGCCCGCTCCGCCATAAATGAAAATGTTTCAGAAGTCCTCAAAGAACTAGTTACAATTTTATAAATTGAGGAGCATATGTTAATAATGTAGTATTATTCAATTACAGAACATTTGATAATACGCTGATAAGAAGTTCATATCATATTCTATCGCAACACATAACATTTATCGTATGTATGTATGCAGGTACTTATGTATGTTCTTATAATTAATTGTAGCCAAGAATATCTTTAATAAAATAAACATAAACACTATTAACTCATAATTTCTCTATTATATGTATATGCCTATTATTGTGTGTATAAAAAAGGGAGAGGGTGACCGCATAATGGGACGCTGGTTGAAAAGCATAAAAAAATACTAACAAAATGTTGAATAAAGAAGAATAAGAATAGAAAAGTAAGCAAACTCATGCAAGAATACCTGATCAAGCTAAGGTGCTTAGTTATTTAGGCGTATAGAATATTTTATTTAGACACATGCTAACCTATTTACATACATACTGGTATGTTTGTATGTATGTACTTGCATTACCACCACCACCACACACAGTTAAAAGCCTTGTTTGTACATATTTCCTTTGCATTTTGTTTGTTTGTTTTCGTTTTTAAACTTTCCATTCATTTCTTATGGCATTATTGTTATTGTTACTCATTGATTGTGTTAACATGGCATGCCACAGTAGTTAAGATCGCCTCTCTGTTACTGCACAAGTCGATGCGCATGCGCAAACACCAGTGTACAATGAGTTAATACACGCACACCGCGCGCTTAACCTCTGGCTCATCTGCTCACCTTCCTTTTGCTCTGACCACCACCACCGGCACTTGCATGGATGGATGTGCATATGTATGTGCGGATGGATGTGCATATTTGTACATACGCACTGGAGTGTGCGATGATTAGGGCCGCTTAGCAGCATAATAAAAGTGATGGCAACGCTGCTCAAAATGTTGCACCCGGCAGATAATTTATGAGCGTTGCTCCACAAATACATACACGCACGCACTTAGCACAGTGGTGCTAAACTGGCATTAACTGTTCAGAATAGCAAAGAGCCTCCAATTCTCAACCGATTTCATTATATTTAATGAAAGCTAGTAAATCTAAAAAAACTGTTTTTTAAATTTGTTTTTGTTTATATTAATCTTTTGAGTGCATAGTACGAGGAAAGTAGCAATTTGGAAGAAAGTAGATTCTGCTGCAAATAAGGGCTACTTAATACAAGCTACTTGAAAACAATTAGGAAAAACAAAATTGCACAAGTAAAAGTTGAAATCTTATAAAAAAATTCAACAAAATTGCAGACTTTTTATTCAGAATTTTTAGAATTTATCAGGGATCGAAAATAACAGTTATTTTTTTGATATTATAAAATTGCGGGGCAAAGTATTGTCGTAGAATAAATTTTGTCAATGTTCCTTTGATCCCAGGACCTCCTGAACAAGAATTCTGTATTCTTTTAAATTGTTCGATCTTTTTGGTAAAAAGTCTAATAATAACTGAAAAATCCGGACTTTTATTTTTTCAGTCCAGTAATAACAGTTAAACTTGGCCAAATACTTTTTAAGTCCGAAATAAAAGTCCTTTCAAACAAAAATATCTAAAAGAAGGTTGCCACCTATTTATATATTTGTTTATAATTTATTGACATTTGTTAGGCAAAAATAAAAGTCCCTTCGTAATGACAAACAAACCGGTCTGGCGCATGGTGTCCGTTTTTGATTTCACCAAATTTCTAATCACCCTAAAAAAATTTTAACTTCAAAAAGTAAAACATCGTCCAGTTCTTCAATCTGATATCCCAATTTCGAAAACAAATTCAAATTAGTGGCAACACTAATCAATAACCTTTTCTACCTAAAGATGGCTGGACGCTCATATTTTAATATTTCATTTAACTTGTGTATAAGTTCAACAAATTCCACTTTCAAATAGGTGGCAACACTCTTAAAAAGTTGTTTCAAACTAATTGTTTTTTAAATCTCTTTCGTTTAACATTTGGACACATATTACAATTAACTAATGAATTAAGTTGCATTTGATTTTTTAAACACGTGGCAAGTCTCCACTATATATTTAGTGCAGAAATTAATCCGCTTTAAACTCAGTTCTGTTTGTTTAATTTGAATTAAAATGTTTAAACAGAAAGCCTAAAAAAATCAAAATATTCAAATTAAAGATTTCTTTGCTCTCTTTCCTTTGCAAACCATATTTTTATATTACATGCAACTTGTTAAATTAATTCAACTTTTCAATCAGGTGGCAACCCTATTTAGAGGTGGCAACTCTCGTATACACATACCCATCTTTTAAAAATTAATTTAACTTATTAAATGATTTGAATAAAAATTTGTTAAGGGTGGCAACCTGAAAACGTCCGGGTTGATTTTAATATTTTTTCCCCCTCAGTGTAGCTCATCGGAAAGTTGGTTTAAAATTTATTTCAAAGATTTGACCCAAACAAACATACTACATACATACATATATATACGCATATAGTTGCAAGTTAGATAAAAGCTTTTAAAGTTAAGGCTCTGTACTATTTTGTATAATAAATTCCAGTTTGACACCACTGTGCGTAGGCGCGTAATATACATGTGTGGCAACATATGCACCTATGTATGTACGTTTGAATATCCCCCCAAACCTGCAATGCATGCACCAATGAACTATGATGCACGTTCCGCTGCCGCTTATCGTGCCGAGCTTGCTGTTGCATTTTTCGCTGCTAGTCGGCGGCATTGTCAGTGTCAACGTTAACGGCAATCGCGTAGGTAGTTCGGTATTTAGGGCTCAGGGGCTGTCAGAAAAAAAAACAAAAACAATAATAATAATAATGTGGTTTTCATACTCATCCAGAAACTTTTTTTGTCAGGAAGAAATAGTTATAACAAATACATCTACTTGTGGCTCTTCATTGTATACACCAATATGTATCTATTATGTACACAAAAAAAAATTTTAGTTTTGTATTTATATACAAATGTTTCTTGTTTTTCTTCCTGTATTACCACAGTAAACAGTTACCCACTAAATGACAGGTAAGCAGCTACATAAGTTGTATCAGTGAAAAAGGTGGAAATCGAATTGAACTCATTGCATTCAATTGCCGATGCAGCGCTACACGCACTGATGAGCTATGATGTTTAATAGAGTAGAAATCGAACAAAGATGCGTACATATATATACCTACATATACTACATATGTATGTACATGAGTGTAAGCTAATACATACATATGTACATGCTTACACAAATACAATAGCAATAGGTCGTAGAATCATCGTATATGTTTGTGGTTTTGTTGCGCATGCGCACCGCTGCTTAACCTTGGCGGGTACATGCAACTGACTAAATGCAGACCACGCGCTATATGTTTATAATTCGATACGTACACATTTATAATTAACTGGTGCAATTGACTGCACTGAGTACCATTTTGCATTGACGAATTTCTAATTTTCGGTGGCTGAAAAAACTCGCGCACTTAAAAAAAAATATGGCATAACGATTATCCAGATTGAGGGAGCAAAATTGTACCCTGATCAAAATAGCACCGTGACAAACGGCAGTACTGCGGATTAAGCGATCCGCTAGGTCACGGCCAGCATATTTTTTTAGTTCCTTGAGTTATTGTTCCTATTTTTTTTGTTTAACTATAGTTGTTGTCGACTTTTTTTTTGATCGAAGCACATCCGCATTAATCTTCAGAATTAACTCGAGTACTTAATCTGAATCCACTGCAGTTAATTACCGAGATAATTCCGAATTAACGGGTTGATCCGGATCAACGCTGTTCTCAATCTATTCTTTTAAGTTGCTCCAGGTATTAGTACTAGCGATTGGACCATTTGTGATACTACGGAACTCTCAAGCCTTTACAAACTCCTCTTTGAACCAGTTCGCATAGTCGACGAATGTTTAGATCGTTTAAAAATCCAGTATACAAAATCGTATTTTATCGCTGAAATAATGCAGGGAATTTACTTAGTAGATGCCAGGCAGTTTCAGGCTTTTCTTTACCTAAATATTCCTTCTGTCTGTCTACTTAAAAAAAAAAATGTGGCCTGTAAGTTGCCTCATAGCTTACGCTATTTCCCCTTTCTTAACGAGAGATACACATTTCTCATGTCTCCCTCTTTACCCATAAAGCTTGGTTGTGTTGGAGCTACAATGTAGGTGTTTGGTTTAGGAACACTTTCCTGATAATGAAATGTCATGTTGCATGATTTATCTCTTCTAGGCCAGTAAAAGTGGAGCGGAAGTACGCTTTCTTGCTAGCTGCTAGTACTTTACAATGTTCAAGTACCCATAAGAGATGAAAAGCGAAGTCTTTGTGGCTGGTTGACTGTCGGAGTGGATATAAATTTCAATTATTGTGACAATCGAAAGACACTACAATGGATTGGGGCCATCCGATAATACTCATCCACCTACTCTCTTATCTATCTTGCTCGTCGATTTGGGCCGAGGTCAAAAAAGTGCGCCTACTTTTCAACCCTAGAGCAGCCAGGACGTTCTGAAGTTGGTCCATTTAACGAAGCAGAAATCAAACGGAGCCATAGGTCTTGCATCAAAGCCCTTTTTTATATTTGTTCGACATCGCCGTATTTCTGCAGCTTACAAAAAGGAAGGTGTGTGTTCAGTTTTGTAAAGTGTAATTTTTATTTATCGAAAGAGGAATCCGCGTTCCAATTGCCTACGGAGCCGAAAGTAGCACCTGTTGGCAAGAGTTACTTTTCACTTGATGTTATTGGTTATGCTCATATGATCGCTGTCGTATTCTCTGGAAAAAAGTTCCAGTCCCTCACATTCACGTCTTCTGTAAAGTTAGGAGAGAATACTTTCTCTGGGGCATATTGTTGTCTACAGTGAGTACCTGTGAGTTAGGCGACTTGCGGCGGGTTTCTAGAGCAGAGCGAAGTCCTGTAGGAATATTAATGGCGACGTAGTAACCGATGTCCGCAAGGTACTTAAATTATGGAGGGAATACTTCTGCACCCTACTGCACTGAAAGTTGTGGAGAAGACGAGCCCGATCCCACAGTCGATGATGACTGGCTTAAAAATAGCAAAGTTGCTGGAGCTGATAGCCTGTCAGCTGAGCTATTCAAGTATGGTGGCGAGGAGTTGATGAGATGCATGCACCAGCTGAAATTTAAGTGTGTTCTGCCTAATCCACAAGAAAGGCGACCCCGCCATTCACGCCAAATACCGCGGGTTCAGCATTCAAGCAAATTTTACCGATCGTCGACTTAAAATCCGCTTTCCATAGCACTAAAAGAAGTTGAAATCACAAATTCAGCGGAGGGCAATTCGCCCGATTGGGGTCTCTCCATCTGAGCAGTACAGCAGTAGATGGCTACGGAGATCTAGATTAGTCGACGCGTCACTTTCAGAGTGAGACCGGTTATGTCTCGTCAAAGGTTTTACCTCGCTTATCACCCGAGCCTGGGACAGACACGCGAATAATCGGAAAAACAGGAGCATATCACCTTTCCATCAATAGGACCTCGAGTTAATTTATAATCATCTTTTGATGAATACTGAGGGTCGGGATGGGGATAGGAATAGCATTGAAATGTTACATACTGCCAGGATAAAACTTCTTCACCCAATAAAGGCCGGGCGTGGCCAAGAGTCCCGCATTTCTGGGGAATAGATAAATAGATATGACCTTATGTTTCTCTCGGAAAGTTGGTCTTCTGTTCATGCTAAGCGTGTTCTTTACCAGTCTACAACCCGTCCAAGTCCATGTCCCGTTATGTGTACCGTAAAATTAAGTAATTTTAAAAACTAATTTCGTAATAAAATAATTTCTTTAAGTATGGAGTACAATTTTTGTGTTAAACTTTTCGTCTACTTAACACAATAAATACAAAAAAATGCATTAGGAAGCATAATTAAATTGTTTTCACTTCGCTTTACTTGTACCAAAAATATATGTACTCACCTCCCACACCCGCAGTGCCACAAAGTTTGCACAACAAACTTTCACAATTGTCTATCCTTCAGTTTGCACAAAAGCAACAAACCCATTTTCACACAATTTTCACTCAACAACACCACTTTTCAGTTCCCTATTGCAGTGAATGGCACTCAATTACAGTTACTAAACATGTACACACCTACACAAACAGCCACAAGGAGATTTGAAACTCCATAC
Organism: Rhagoletis zephyria; assembly: GCF_001687245.7. Taxonomy (NCBI): domain Eukaryota; kingdom Metazoa; phylum Arthropoda; class Insecta; order Diptera; family Tephritidae; genus Rhagoletis; species Rhagoletis zephyria. The sequence continues at coordinate 2,650 of NW_016160707.1, read as the reverse complement.
TTGAAAATAAAAAAATGCATATAGAACAGTAAGCAGTAAGCAGCGAGCAGCGAGCAGTCAGCACAATTCTCAAAACGCCTGCAGCAATACGCTAAATGCAACAGCAAACCGAAATCCCTAACTGGCATACCTACCCATACGCCACCACCTTTAAGTGCATGTGCACCCATCCATATACTATCTACTACTTACATAGGTACTTACATATGTATATATGTATGTATTCGTATGTATTTGTTTATGTTTGCACTCTCCTGCGGCGAAAAGGCAAAAAGCACGTTATATACTATACATAACCTTATCATTCCAGCGCACATGAAATTGTCATCAAAGCAATAGCAGCAACAGCAGCAATAACAACATGCAACAATTACAACAAAATACATATATACCTGGGAAATCTGGTGAAACGGAAAACGAGATGCTTTTATCTCTCTCTCAGTTTGAGTCAGAATGTAGCAGGCGCACATCAATCGCCAGTAAAACGTCAGTGAAGCCCAGAAGAAGAAGAAGCAGAAGCAGAAGAATCGACCGGAAAAGTTGGTATGTAATCAGAAATTGAGCTGTGGAGAAATGGCGCGTTGAGTAGGCATTGAGATAGAGTATTTTTCGGCCAACAACACCAAGAAAACATGCAACAATAGCAATTGCAATACTGGCGGCGAGGCGGTAAATGTTATCAGAGCAAAATAGTGAGTAAATGGGTGTGATTGTTTTTGCTCCGGAGTGTACCTTAGTAATAAAAGCAACAGTCAACAACAGGAACAAAGCGTAACAAACAAACCCAGAACTAAGCTCAGAAAAATTTCGTCAACACACATATGTATGTATGTACATTCCCACATTAATGAGCATCTCTGTGTACTCGTTCATCTTTGAACTGCGAATCTCCAAGAGTGGGATTTTACTCACAAAACCGCTGGCGAACTCAGAGTGAACTTTAGGAACGCTCACAGCAGCCGCCGGACAACAACAACCAGTTAGAAAAAAAATATGTAGCCTTAGTAATTTAAGTAACTGATAGAATAGTGTATGTACATATGTATGTATGTATTTATAAATAATATGTGTGCATACAAGTAAATATGTATATAGTGAGTGACATAATGATAAGGTCACTCAAATTGATACATTTTTAATATTTTTTGTAATTTTTTTGCGTAATAACAAAAATTATATTCAATAATTTTGTTGAGCTTGAGGCCGGTTTGTTGTTTTATTTTTATTTTTTTTATAAATATATAGTTCATTCTATAACAAACCCCACTTTAAAACTTTGTGCAAATTTTTAAAAATTGATCAATTTTTCAAATAAATTGCACATTTTTTATTCAGAAATTTGAGAAAATTTTTGGGTATGCAGTTTTTTATGAAAAAAAGACATTGTTTTCCCGCTGCCACAGATATCGAGCCTTAACCAACAACAAAACGTTGAGCGACATTTTTTACAAAATTATATTTTGGATGTAGAGAATAGTTGTATTTTCTTGGGTTATCCAGCTCAGTATCACGATCGTTTCTTACGGAAGCGATCTGGATCATCCTTATTGGAGTTGGCAGCACTAATTTTATGCTACTAGCACTACAAAGACGAAATTATAAAAATTAAAAATGAATGGGGAAAAAGTACATTTCAACGAAATAAGATTCTCTTAAATAAATATTTAACTTAAAGGCGATTTATTTGAAACAAAGGCAGAATATCTGTTTGTGTGTACATACTTGCATTTTGTTAGTGCTACCAAATCATACTAACTAACTACAAAACTAACAGAGCGGATCATAAATTGAAACCGATCTCTATGATGATCATATCGTTGTTGTTGCATTTGCGTGAAAATTGTTCATCCGGATCTCAATAGTTTACAATTTTTTACAAGCATTTATTAAGTTTTCGCTGTGTGTAATCAAATATTGCAATCAATTTTTTACCAAATTCCCGATGTGCTAGAGACTTTAAACTTTAATATGAAAGTGATAGGTGTCGCAGGAGTCGAATTAATTTAAAATCCGTATTTATAATCGGATTTGTTTCAAATTTAGAAAGTATATTACTTAAATGGAAAGAGATAACTACAAAAAAATTTAGCCATTAGGTAGATCGGGTGACGATTTGCCCTTTCTTTATTAACTACTAATAAAAGCTTGTGTTTAAAAATTCTTTAAATTACTCGTGTTCTTACATAATTCTAATTTTGTCTCTATTTTTGTTTTATTTTGTGCTTTATTTTCATTATGTGAATCGAATTTTTTTTTATAATTAAAATTTTTCTTTTTCAAATGTAATTTTGTTTTTAAATTTTTAGATTTTGTTTTTAAAGGAAATATTAATATTTGTTATTTATTTCTTTTTGTTATTTTATGGCTTTATTACAATTGTATGTTCAACAATTATTATTGAGCTTGAGGCCTTTTTTAAAGGAAAAATTTTTCCACAATAAGTTTTTCATTAAAAACGGCCTCAAGCTCAATAAAAATTGTGGAATATAATATTTTATTTATCTAAATTTTCAGAAATTTATTTTATGTACCTCTTCCTTGTTTTAATTAAATTTTATTTTTATACCCGAGCGCACTTGTGCACAAGGGTATATTAATTTTGTTCACATAACGGTTGTTTGTAACAGCCAAAACGAATCGAGATAGATAT
>NW_016160705.1:36578-60436 GCF_001687245.7 Rhagoletis zephyria | reverse complement strand
ACTAATGCATGAAAATCCTAACCTCAAAAAAATCACCCGTTATTTTCTTCTTAGCTCTTAAGACGAAAATAGAAGGAAAAACCACTTGAAAAATTTTGATGAGAATTTGGAAAAATGTCAAAGAATCCAGAGAGGTTCTCCGGATATAAAAAAGTATCCCAAAAATTTGCTAAAATGCCCGAAACGAACGGGGAAGGCTATGCTGGGTAGCGAAGGGATTTTTCGAATGATCCCTACTTCTACTCTGAGACTTACTTAGTTTCCACTGTGAGCGACCGCTGCACAGTGGTTCAAAATTGGCATTTGGTGTTCACAATTCACTGGAGCCTTAATTTTTCACTCAATTTGATTTTAATTTTTTTATGGAATTTACAAGGAACCGGTTCAGCCCGATTTTTGAATTTTTGTTTGTTTGTATTAAATTTTTTAGTAAAAATGCACAAAAAGTAGAAAAGTAGCAATTTTGAAGAAAATCGAAATTGTGTGAAAAATTAAGGCTCCCCTTCCCGTGAATTGTGAACTGTAAGTGCCAGTTTTGAACCACTGTGCGCTGTGTGTGAGTGCCAGAAAAGGGGCATTCCATAAAGCAGAGCCCTTTTTACAAAGAAAAAGAAAACCTGCAGAATAGGGATATTAAATGTTTGGCTTTTTCCGATCCCGGGATTCTCGGGATGGCGTTGTCACAATCGCGGGATCCCGAATCGAAAGATCTTTTCACAACAGCGACGTTATCTCTGCCTACAACATGGCCAAGCCAGCGCAATCGTTGTATTTTCAAGCGTATATTTGCGATTCAAGCGGGTTTTGAAATCCTTATGATCTCACATACGTTATGTTGCAGTGGGCCTGTAATGCCAACACGATGACAAATATACCTTAGGTCCTATTGCTTTCAAATCCATTTGGCTATCAAAAAGATATTGGCATATCCAGCTGGAACCTTGTTTTTTAATAGAAGTCTTTCTATCTTACATTTAACATAGAAAGCTGATCGATCAACTGAACCCCGGGGTATAGCACATCCCATTATTATTTTTCTCTGGCCGAAAACCGTATGGAACATTTTTATTGAAATCCTCAACTGGCGTAATGCAGTCAGTGCTGTCTTCTCAGTCAAATTTGATTCCCGTAAGCCGTTCTCTTTTTGATGTAATGTGGAACGATTTTCCGTCATCCCTTGTCAAATTTGGTTTGGAAACAAACCGGTTTCGACGTTGTGCCATCTTCAGTGCCATTTTTCGTTCTCTTTTTATTTAACCCATTATCGCCGCATGTACAAAGTTGGTTGGATGAAGTGAGGAAATCAGTATAGAATGAGCATTTTCTTTGCAGCACTTCTTCCTTCGCCAGACTAAGATGATGTCATTTTGAATAGGATGTCTTGAGAATAGACGAGCTATTTTATCTTTCCTTCGGAAAACACTAATGGCGATTTCGTTTCTACAAAAAATGTTGCCTTCTCATCCCCCTCTGCTTAGTGTTTGTGCGTAGAGGGCAAAGAGAAGGTTACATTTTTCGGTAGAAACGAAATCGGCATTAGATTCATAAAAGAGCATTAAAAGTTAGCAAAGAAAGTAACGATTTTTCTCGCCCACCTGCTTTTCCCTTTACTTTTAATAATTTATCTAGACCTTAAAGCAATCGTTTTGGGTTTTAGGGCCTACCACAATTTCACTTCACTTTCCACTGGACAAGATCCTTTCACTGTTAATTCGAGCGTTGGAGATATCGTAAAAAATAAATTGACCGCGAGCCGGCACGTCGAGGACGGACTTCGCTCTTTTTTTGGGTGGCTTCATTCTGCAGTCACTGCTGGAACTGCGGATATACTCTACCGCTTGGTCGTGGCTGATAACTAACTAAAGGTACATGGCTATAGGTTTGGCTGCTGGTACCCGGTCGGGGAAGGCAATTTTCTTTATAGCACTGCCTTGTAGGACCACTGAGCTGTTACCAATTCCGCACAAATTACTCCGACCCAAAGGCAAAACTGCGTACACCAATGGAAGGCTAACCAGGAGGGTGCCTGGTCGCCAGTAAGCGGGCGCCGAATAGCGGTCGAATTCCTGTTACTATTAGACTTACCGTAGTATTGGCTATTTCTGTGATGGCCTTTTTGATTTTTCCATTTTTTCTTGTGGTAAAACTCGATCACAAACACCCGTTGACACCTTATCAAGCGAAAGCTACCAGTCAGAGCATAACAGCAATCAAGTAAATATTTTGAAAATTTGAACGGCCGCAAAGATGCATCAACGGGTGTATGCGACTATTACCACTTGGTAAAAGGAATCCGCAGTTTCCGTGGACTCTGCGTCGGTCGCAAATTCTCAGGCTACTCGCCGCGAGGTATTAGGAACAAAGACTGGAGAAATGAGTGGTACCGTCACAACGGTCGCTTTAAACAAAGCAGTTGGCATCATAAAGGGGCCACAGGATAATCTGCTTTATATTAGAGGCGCAACAACTACGTTATTAGATTAGCTATTGGCCTACTTGAGGAACCCTGGTACTCTTTGGGTTAACTAATAGCGCTGAGATAGTCAGTACATGACCGACGTGTACGTCTTGAGCTGCCTCTTTGGTCGTAAAGCATAACACTCCACTTACTCCTTTTATTTTCAGAGATATCGCAGCCACTGCCATCGAAGTGTCGACGATGAATTGGACGTAGTGGAAAAAGTCAATGCTACACTGGGGCATTGCTTCAAAATGCGGTCTTCACCTACAGCTCTGAACTTTTCAATGGAAAACCATTGCCCACAGTACCTTTCCCCCGACAAAAATGGGCCTAAACAGCTAAGACTGCTTACTCAGGTGAACATAAGAACCGAAGAGACAGGCCTCATATGATCATGTGGAAACAAAGAACTAGAGAAACTCACTTGAGGCAAGTATTTTGGAGCATCGCTATTTTTTGTTCGCAAAATGTGTCCTCTTAGCTACCTGGGTGACATCGCTATGTAGGTGGAAGACCTTAGACAGAGTCTCTATCAATTGACTCACATTGTTGCCTCCCCCAAGCCCACTATGAAACGATTAATAAGTTCATTGCAGTCAGTGTGTGCAGCGCTGTATTTGTCTCACGAATACGCTCCATTCTTGGCAATGAGTTTATACGTATTTTCTAAAACACCACTGCAAACAAAATACTTATTTATGCATCGAAAGAAAATTCAAATTTCAAAGGCAATTTCACATTCAATTCCATTTTAATTTCTAAGCCAAGATGGCTTTGCCTAAACATATGCAAAGAATTTCGTAGTCAGAGCTGGAAATTGCAACTGATGTCCATAAAAAAGCCATTAAAAAGCTATGTATGTATGTAGTATGCATAAGTACGTATGTACATAAATAATTTAGTGACTTCGCCATGATTATAATACGAAAAATATGCAAGCGTGTCAGTGGTACGAAAGTTGCATGCCACAATGAAGTCGAGTTATGTACGCAAACATATGTTTATGTACTTGCATGAGTATATACATACATATTTAGGCTTGTAAGTATGAAAATAATCCAATTGCCAGCGACAGCTTTGGCGCTGTGTCCAAAATCTTATGAAAATTTCGTCCTAAAAATAGCGATTTATGAAAAATGAGAAAAGTGGCTACGGCCGTGTTGGTTGGCAGCGGCGCACGCTGTTACAAAGCAAAAAAAAAAGAAAAACAACATGCACCACCGATCGTTAACTGCTTTTAAAGGCCGAGATTATTAGACAAAGTCAAAGCAATTGAAGCAGCAGCCAGCAACAACAACAACATGCAAGCACTCAAATCCCATTGCAGGCAGGCGGCTGGCAGCAAAGGCGGCTGAGGCTGCAGCAGCGGATGTGGCAGCAACATGTGCGCTTGACCCATTGCCATTTTCTAATTCAATTAAGCGCTAGTAGTGGCAACCACAACAACAAGCGCAACAACAAAAGCAACTACTTCAATTTAATACGGCTGGACGTACTGCTTGCTGTTGTTTTTTTTTGTTTTTGTTTTTGTTTTTGTATTTTTTTGCTTGTTGACTCTTTTTGTGCCACATTTGAATGCAATGTTTGTCGGTACGAGAGTTTTATATTTTTTTATGCCACAACCAATAAAAAAGTGGCTAAAGTGGGATCATAAAAAATTGGACGCGCGGATAAATGTCTAAGAGCCAGAGCGAATAGAGAGAGATAGAGCTAGCAAGCGGACGGGTCAACTTGGAGCTGCTTGGCTTTAAACTTTTGCGCATAAAATTGATGCGCGCTGCAATTACGGCGGCAGAGTGGCGCTTGTTGCAAGCAGCGCGCGCCAACGGCTAGTTGACGAGTCGCAATAAAGCGCGGTCAGCACAATATTAACTAAGCGAAACAAAATTGTATGTGTGCATACACATTAAAGGAAAAACGAAAAACGTCAACTATATGCTAGTAAATGGTGAATAATTTCACTGAAATCTCTGTGTATGAAGCAGCATGCAGTAAGCGTGTGTTTGTGTGGCAAGTTCGAATGGCAGCGGTCGGCGGCGGCGGTGGCAGCGTTTGCCACACAGTTGAGTGCATTTTGTTGAGCTTAATTTGATTGCATATGCTTGACATAGTTATGCAGTAGACATGTTGCATTTACATACATACATACATACTTGCATGCATGCCACAAATAGCTAACTGTCTTTGTGCGCCACAATATTCATATACATATCGCATTGGGTATATTTCTGTGCGTATGTGTGTGTGCCAAAGTACCCACAATGGGAAATGATCTGTGTGCGCTGAGCTCTAAAAATTGACTCGGTTTTGGTTAAAAAAAAAAATGTGTATGCAAAAATGTTTTGCAAACCACTCATTTGAAAATTTATGCAACAAAAAACCACACAAAGTTTCACAGCTGAGAATGGGAAAGAATGCGAACAGATGAGAAATACCTACTAAAATCGGTTAAGCAAAAAAAAAATCTCATTGATTGAATTCTATGCAAATGACGGCTTTCTAGGCGTGGGATTAGTGGTTGAAAATAAAGCAAAGATTAGGGAGAAGTTTTCATCAAAATTCTCTAATGTATCCAAGTTTCAGGTAAGCAGGCAGATTTAAATCCAAAATTATTAGGTTTGGAAAGTTTTTACAGAGTTCGTGGTTGGTCGAAGTCTTTTGGCTTGATATTTTCGGTTGACTGCGCTTTTTTAACAGATGGGAGGGAGTCCTTATGGAATGACACTGTACTCCTTTCTAGTAGCATTAGCTCCGAAAACTGATTGATCTCCTAGTAACTATATTTTCGATAATAGATAGATATGCAGATAGTTAGGTTAGGTGCAGCATTGCGACCGGCGGTCTGTTGTTCCCTTAGCTTATCACAACACTTCGACCAGCCCCAGAGACTATAAAAATTGCATAATAGGTCTCCGGGTAGTTAGTGTATGTGCTCCTGTCTTGGCCACGGGTGACCTATGCTCCTATTCCTCCTGCGTGCAACGGCCTCACACTCCATAAGAAGATGCAATGGAGTCTCCCAGGCAACATCGCAAAAGCGACGCAGGTCAGTGGAACATATGCCTAGTTTATATAAGTGCCCTCTAAGCCTGCAATGGCCCGTCAAAAACCCTGTTATTATTCTTATTTTCTCCTTGGGGAGATCCATCAGTAACCTATATCTTGTCAGATTGTATCTTCCTAGTATACTTTTTGCCTGACGTAGACCCATAGTGTTACGCCAGTGCAGTTCCCTCAGTTTGGTATTTTCCTTTCCGAGCATTTCCCATATATTGTTGCGCCCCACTGCAAGGAAGAAATCAGATATTAAAGCGGTCAAGGCAGCGGCCAGTCTGGCAAGATGATCAGCTTCCTCATTACCTGCGATACCCCTGTGCCCTGGTACCCACATAAGTTGAATCTCATTGACCTCTGCCAGAGCATTAAGCTTCTCTACACACTTCAGGACCAAGAAGGACTTGAATTCGAATGATGAGAGAGCCATAAGTGCCGCCTGACTATCACTTAATATAAGTATCCTCTTGTTCCTATAATTTCTACGAATGTTAACCTCAGCACACACACTAATGGCGTAGACCTCCGCTTGAAAGATGTTAGGGAAGGTTCCCAAGGGCATCGAAAGCTTCAATCTGGGGCCGTACACTCCAGCTCCAATTCCATCAGGTGTTTTCGAGCCATCAGTCTACCACTGTAGTGTGCTCGCCTGTATATGACTCTCCATAATAGAGCTACATCAGGTCGCCTTGTTGTAATTGTAGGTCTGAAGGTTTTTTGAGGACCACCTCTCTGTTACTATCGTCCCTGGGGAACAAAGTTAGGGGGAGCTGGGTGCCTTCATGTCCCTGTTCCTAGATAATAACACCTTGTCATCGCAAAGTTGAGAAGGGTTCGCTTTGCAGCCTGTTCTACTGAAAGATGCAGTGGCTCGAGTCCCAGCACTACCTCCAGCGCCGCCGTCGGGCATGCGCACATTGCACCGTAGGTCACTATTGGTCTCACTATCATGGTGTACAGCCATCTGAGGATTTTCGGAGAGCTCCCCCAGGATTTTCCCGTTAGATGTTTGCACACCATCATCGCTCTCGTAGCCTTAGAGGTGACCGCATCAACGTGGGCTCTCCACAGAAGCTTGGAGTCCAGGATAAGCCCCAGATACTTTACCTCTGTGGCGACATTGATTACGACCACATTTAAGGTAAAGTTCCTCATCCCCTGGAGATTTCGTTTCTTTGTGAAGGGATAATTTCAATCGATAGTATCTATCGGTACTAAATCGAGGAGAAACTTCAGAGCCCCCCTTGGGCAGGGTCTCATTGCACCATTGCGCCAACAGGCAGCTGACCTCTTAAATCCGTTTGGATTTTTTTAACGACGCAACGTCATCTTGAATAAGGTCTGGTCATCAGACCAGCGGACTATTTCAATGCACACACAGCTTACAATCCATGGCTTCAATCTCTATGTGTTTCGTGGCAGTATTTTGGCTGTATAGAGGACTTCCGAAGTCTTCCTCGCTCGCTCCTCAAAGCTCAGCGCGCAATTAATTTTTTATTCCGGAACAACTTCAAAATATCGCACGCTGTGTGAATGATTCAGCGCTATTCCAGGGTACAAGGGTAAGGTTTGGTAAAATTGGGTAAATGGCAAAAAGCGCTAGACAAGTTTTCAAACTAAGATTTTTCATCTGACCTATTCTTGAATTTGCAGACCGAAAATACACCTCCCTTGGAAATTTTTTCACTATGGCAAATTCAAAACAACCACAACGGAATGCTCTTATCCTCTTCGATCAAAAAGGACAATTTTAGGCTAAATACTTATATCGAGTTATACGTTTTCTGCTTCTCAAAATTGGAACTAGACTTGAGGGACATCGGAAAGCTTTCATGAGAGAATGTGACTCATCTGTGTCAATTTTCTCTTCTGGCAATGCTAAAGACTCGGTTCAATACGATAACAAGAGTCGCAAAAAAAAGAGGACAGCTGCAAGACTAGAATCACAAACAAAGATGCTCTTAAGGGGTGAATGCGAGGAAGGGTCGGTCTTTATCTCGTACTCTGACCCTTAGCTATCTACTAGAATGACTCCGTGTGGTATACTCGCACGAGCTCTCAATTAACCTCAGTTTCCCTCCGCCAGATCTCTGCAGCGTTTTTCAGGCTGAATTAACAGCAATCAAAGAAATTCCAAGATGGCTACTCGATTTTCCTTTTAATCTGAATGCAGTGGCTATCTTTTCTGATATCCAGACAGCTACTAAAGCACTTAATTGTGACAAGTCTAAATTGACGATTGTCACTCATTACTCATGGTGTTAGGATGTCGGCCACAAGGGCATACTGGGCCACTGTCTTGCAGATGAACTAGCAAGGAAAGGATCCTTACTGTCTGCAATCAGTACCGCTCTTAAGGCGACCATTCCGCTATCTTTTTGCAAACTCTGTCTAAGTTGACCTGAGTTGGATAAGCGCAGATCTCGCCATCTCCTCTGCAGGGAATGACCACTTCTCCGACATGTTATTGTAGTTCTCTCCGGTTACTGCCTAATGCGAAATCACGCTACTAGAATGGGTATGCAGTCAAAAGATTATTCTCGTTGCTGCCGCAATGTGGAGGAAATCGAAAGCGCAGGGCAATACCTATACCACTGCCCCGCCTGGCTGAACTGGACCCAGTCGGTATCTACTATTTTGTGCAGTACATCAGCGTTAAAAATTTATTTTACTTTTACGCGCTAGACTACTGTCGCAGCTGCAAATTCAAGGAAGAGGAAGAGAGTGTACAGCACCTTATATGCGAGTGCCCGACACTCAGCAGAAGACGGCTACAGACGCTGGGAAAGTCCTCTCTACAAGGCCTTGCAGAGGTATCGGAAATCAACATTATCGAAATTCATTTATCATTGGTTTGATCCCGAGTAACCGCCGCAACATCATAGGGGAACAAAGATTACATATGGTATCACAATGGGCCTTTCCTGGCCTAAGTGTAAGGCGGAGTCATTAGCTCTAGCCATCTCAACCTAACCTAACCTAACCTCATCGATTCCATATACTTATTCATTTATAATCTTTGTCCATTAATCTATGGGTATCAATGAATATCCTATAAGTATATCGATAAAAAAATCGATAAATATGTCGATATTGGGGGTTTTTGACATATGGTTGGTTTCAAAGTTACTTTAATAGCAAACAATATCGATATACTTATCGATTATTCATGGATAAGTTTGCCGCTGCGTATATATGTATGTTTGTATGACTATTGAGTTTGCCTCCAGTTGTTACAATTTGATATCGAATTTGGGTTTTCGATAAAGTTTCGCTAAAACCTGCAGAAAATTTAATACTAACAAATGATTAATCAACAACACCACAAAAATATTTTTTCACAACAGCATTTTATGCACATACATATGTATGTATGTAAATATGTACTTATATTTTAAAAAGCCATGTCAGTTCGCACACTGAAATTTTTTCTGTCGACTATTTTACGATATCTGTCAACGAAGTTGTGTTTCTTCCCTTCTGCAAACGACAGCAATTCTCGCCATGTTGCAAGTGTGTAATGCGTGCCGCAGATGCACACACACACACACACACATGCACTTGCATGCATACCAACACAGTTCAATTGGCATATTGCATTATATTCGTTTTATACTTAGAAATAGCAATAAATCGTTCAACAGCAGTAGCACCAGCAGCAATAAGCAGCAGCAATAATGCGCGTCTATTGTAAATGCAAAATATGCCACTTGACAATGCCAACGACGAAGACGACGACAACGACGTCAACGACAATGAGAAGTACAAAGCGTTGCGAACAATGCAAAAACAATAAGTACCCAGTGTAAGTAAATACATACATAGCTAAGAACCCAAAGGCCGCATTTGCAATAAAACAACAACAGCAGCAATAACTGTAACAATGCGATAAAACAGCCACTGCAAGCAGTCAAGTGTATGCGTGCATATTATTTAAAAGTGTGTAAGCGTCTACGTAAGGGTATTTGTTACGATAAAATGCTGCAAAATCGAAACAACCGGCAATTGCTGTTGTTGCTAGAAAATTTGCATTCTGCACACTTTATGCTGCCACTTGCCAATTGCACTGTAGTACGTATTGGTGCAGTGCATACTGCAAGCGCTGCTGCTGCCCTACAATGAATGCTTGCCTATGAATGCGTTCGAGCAGCTGAGTTGAGTTGTTGTTGTGGGCATGTGAGGAGTGAGTGCTGTGGACTGAGGGGAAGCAGTGCTCATAGTTACTTGAATATTAGCCACTGTAGTAGCTGAGAGCTTGTGGCAAGTAGTAAGTACCTAAGTGAGGCGACAAAGCGTTTTATGGGCATGCTGCTTTGTATGGTGGCTTTTGCATCAATATTTTTTTTTTAGATATTTTTCCCCTCTTTTTATAATTTTTATTTTAATGTTTTTCTCAAAGTTTATATGCAAATATGCATTATTTTTCTTTTCAATTTATTTATTGTGTTTCGAGTTGCATGCGGGTTCAGTCACACGACCGCCACCACTCAAGTGCGCACGTACTTACCATGCAAACCCGGCTGCAATCGTTGCAACAACAACAGCAATCAAAGTAGGCGAGTAGTAGATATATACATAACTACATGCATAAATATGTATGCAAAAAAGAAGCAGCATTTTATATTGAATAGTGACATTTATGGGCAACCCTTTTGCTGTTGCCAAGTCGAAGGCGTACTACAAATAGAAGGCCGATTGAGCCTTTTGAGCCTTTAAATAATGAGCTGAGGGCACTGTGACTGTAACAGGGTATTGTGATATACGATCGTACTAAAAAACTTCAAATAATAGCTAAGCAATATATGTATCTAGTAGTATATTTATGTATAGAATAATTTAAAATTAGACAGTTGAGGTATTTTGGGAAGAGAGTGGCGTTGTGGAGGTGGGGGATTTAATCACGCCATCTGAAGTTAGCCAGACCCAAGTCACGGTTTCGAGTAAATACTCGAATCGAAAAGAAATGCAAAGTGCAGCTGAAAAACAAGTTTCACTTCGAGTTTCGTTCGCTATTACATAGACGCCGTGATTCGGGTCTCAGTATCTTCAGGAATACAGTCAAATAGCAGTGATGTTAATGAGTATAAGGACCTGGGATGAATACTTAAGAAAATGTTTATTAGCACTTCGAAATCTGGTGAAAGTTGCTTTCAAGTTTATAACATTCTATAATTTTTGTATTCGCAGAAATCTTTCATTAGAGGTGGGTGAATTTCACAGTGGATTAAGTTTGGGATTGGAATAGGGAGATGCATTTGAATTGAGATTTGGATAGGAAATAGGACTGTAAATAGGATTTTGATTCAGATTAGAACTGCGGAAGGGATTGCGATTGGGATTAGAATTAGTGGTTGAATTGGTATTAGAAGCAACGTTGGGTGTTGGAGTTTTTCTTCTAATCGCTAAGCTCGAGAACGGCTGTACCGATTTTATTTTTAAATTCCGGAGACCTACTGCAGACTTTCCAAAGGGGCGTAGCACCCCCCTTACAAACCGAATTTTTCATACTGCATATCTCTGAAAGTGTTCATGGTAGAGTACTGGAACTTAGTATGAAGGTATATGAAACTACCCAAGCTTGGCGTTCAAGCTCATAATTTTGCAAACGCAAATAGGGTTCTACGCACTCACTTGCAAACACCCGCATTACTTTGAGGTGAATTGTGTACTTGTCCTTCTGAGACTAAAACAAAACAATGCAGGGAATTTGTGAACTCAACATTTATTGCTTTATGTTAGGCGGAATTTCTGTGAATAAGAGATGAAAATGCAATATTTACATCCTTATGTTTTGCACTAGGGGTTTTTAGTTATTGAATATAAATGCAAACATAAGTTATTCTAAAAGCAACGCACTTTCCAGTGAAGTGATTTCTGTCGCACAAACGCCAGGCGCATATTTGTACATAAACAAATATAAGCTTACTCGAGCTTAAAAACGGCAACACACCTACATACAAACATACACATGTTCCTAGTATATGTATTTGAATAATATTTTCTCATGAAAAGATTTTATTTTACATGGAAAATCTAGGCAGTAATTTTCTCTATGAAATATGTAAATGCAATAGCTCTTGTAGTGTTATGTAGTTGTTGCACTCTATAGAATAGTCATATAAAGCAACAACAATAAATCGCTCGGCCACTTAGTAACAACAACAGGCACACAAACATAGTAGATATGAATAATGCACGCTCAAGTGCATCTTAAAGATACGTATTTTAACACAAACTTTACACAATGCATATTCACATATACGATTACACATTAGGGTGATCTAAAAATGCATGTGAAAAAGTTAAGTTGTTTATTATAACCTTTTTTAATACTAGCGATTCTTTATGTGCTCGCCCATTGAAATTTTTGAGATTTAAGGGGTTCTATAAAAAATGTTTAATAGAAAATGGTTAAACAAGCAATTGAGTATTGTTATTGCAAGTCTGCTGAAGAGAAACAAAGTCGAAAAATATTGACTTTCAAGAATTCTAAACCATTTCAACATTTCTAATTTTTTTCCACATAAAATACATGAAAACTTCTGAGCGCTTTGAGCGACATCTAAATATTTTTTGACCTCCAAATAAATAAAACGGCGGTATACTTTTTTCGGTATAAACCAATCCTAGGGCGTGAGAGCATTAAAATTCCGACTTATCTTATTTCGGACCACCCTAGTATACATACATACATTCGCTTATAAACATACATGCATATATGTACATCTATTACGAGCATTTAGCTTTATATACTCCACAGGAATCAAGTATCCTTCTTCGCTTTGCTTTCACATCCAATACCCGTATCTACGAGAGCCTACTGTAAGTTTTGTTAACTGCCTTAGCCTCATCTGCTATGTTTTAATAAACATACTCAAACACATAATTGACATGACATGCATAAGAAAATAAGTATGGATGTATGTATAAATGAGTAAATGAACCAGCATCTTGCCGAAAGACACTAGCCTATTGTCTTCCGTCAGGCACAAGTTTAATTTAAACGCAGCAGCTATTAGCAGGATATGCATTATGCGAGACTTCGCCTTAAATATACATACATACTACATATACTTGCATACATATGGATATTTGCGTAGGTATGTATGTATATAAATTTATACTTTCACATGAATTCTCCTTAATATTGTTTTACCGAATTTAGGTTAATTAGTTTATACTTAAGTAATGCTTTCACTAGTCTTTCATTGGAAATTTCGGCATGGAAATTTATAGACAAGCATTAGATTATTTAAATTTATATTTTGCATTGCATTTTCTAATTTTAGTGAGCACGTGCATATGCATATCAAGAACTCAATTGGAAATTCACTATGCAACGGTATAATTAACGTGGTTTTTGCTCTAGCGTCCGGCTAAATTTTCTCAAATAAGGTTTTTTTGGTAGTGCCAAAATAGGCCCAGCCGACGTTAAACTGTCGCAAGAAAAACTTTTCTGGTATTGAAATCGTTTCCTTAACTAAAATCCTAGAACGCTACTAATGTAGGAAAACTTAACTTAGACGAACACTTCGGGCGCGGGAAGGATTCTTTTAGCAATGGAATTGTTCATCTGCTCCCGGACTGGCTCTAAGCTGAAAAATTGGTTCGTTGGTCGAAGTGGCGAGTTTAAAAACTCCAATTAGCACTTATGTTTGGCGTTTCACTGCGCGCAATTTAACCTGAAAATAAAACACAAAAAGAAACCAGCAGCAGTCACTTATGTCTGTTAAACTGCAGTGGAAAGCTTTGGCTAGAACCCTAATTGTAGTTCTACATAGTACTGGGCAATTACAAACCAAATGCCCCACCGTTTCTTCTGGTTCTAAGAATTAAAGCTACGGCAAGCGGTGTTGTGTTTCAGTCCTAATCTTGCAGCGTGGATCCACAAGGTCCAGTGCCATGTATAAACGGCAGTTAGTCGATATAAATCCCTCCTGTTAGGTAGGCCACAGACTCCTACAGACCCTGCAAGATTGTAGGCCTTTCCTCCTACTAGTGCTGAGAGATGCGGCTCGTGATATAGCTCATAGGCACCCAGAGCCGATCCGTTCCTGGCTAGCTAACCCGTTGCCATGAATTCGTTCTCTCTGCTATCCGAGAAAATAGCAGTACTGGTCCCGGCTAGCTTTTTTGCTAAAAACATTTATGCACACCTCTTTGATGGCAAAGACCTCTACCTGAAAAACACTGGCCGGTTTCGGTAGTCCAGTTGACTCCTTATCACAACACAACAATAGATTTTTGAGCCGTCCTTAAAAACAGATACCTCAAAACGTTCAGTAAAGAGGCTACTTCTACTCCTTCCTTAGTGGGAGCATCGTGCCGAAGTTTTTCTAGAAGAAAAACGAAGGACAAGTGAAGTCAGATTTTTTTCGAATGTTTGGGTCGTTGAAAGGGAACAACCAAAAAAACTGTGTTCGCCCCTGGTAAATTGGCAATACCCGTAAAAAATGAATAAAGCTTGCAAAGTTGGCAACAACATGCTGCTATTTTCATTAGTGGTATTCATCAAAGTGAGCAAGTGGCCTGGCACTCTGGTAAAAGAGCAGATGAGCTCAAGCAACGACTGTTGATCTGCTCTTTTGCCAGACTGCCAGGGCTCTTGTTCCATTTGGTGAATACCACCATTATCTTTTGCGGACAGTCTTGTAGAATGCTCACATACTTGCCATAATTAATACTTCCACTGCTAACGTCACTTACTTTGCTGCTTACAGATGCACTTGCGAGCATATTGCTAAAGTTTTCAAGCGCAAAATTAATTAGTTACAACTAAGAAAGTTAAACGCAAGAACACTCTGAAATGTTGTTGCTATTTGTTATACGAGTAGTTGCATGTGGGTTTGGTTTCTTCACTTGGCTCAACAGCATGAAGTTACAAATTATTTGCATATTTTCGCTAATATCCACAACGTCTGCATATATAGGGTGTCCTAGACCAACCGTCCAACCGCTCTAAAAGGGAGATATATATTTTTTTATTGAAAAGCGCAAAAATATCACCTACCAAATCGAGAATGCTCTATCTATATGTTTTTAATACTTACTCAAATTCTGGGGGAAAAAATACATAACTTTTTTTGAAACTCTTTTCTCGGAAGTGCCTTTTTGCCCAAATGACCTTCGAACTTCAGCTATTCCTGGACTTTACGAAATTTTTTCTCTTGGAAAACGAAAAACATGATTCACCAAATCGGAGACGCTCTATCTTTTGTTTGTATCACCGAGTTTCACTTTCGATCGCATTACCCTCTTCAGAATCCGAATCTGTGGTAAAAAAATGTACGTCTAATTAAAAAAAATTTCTTCCGATCAGTTTAACCCACTTACGGTCGAAACCGGACGTCGTTAATACCACCCAAAGATAGAGCATCCCCGATTTGTTAAGTCATAATTTTACGATTTTCAAAAAAAAAAAAAAAACCCTCCGATTTAAAGGCGGTGGACGGTTGGTCTAGGACACCCTGTATACATATGTATGTATGTTGCAAGAAAGTCCTTCTTGCCACTTATTGTTCGATTTTTGTTGCCTTTTCTAGTGCCACTTGCCACCCACATCTTTCACTCATAAAAAATCATATTATTAAGCCATTTTAAGGTTGATATTAGCACGGCAACAGGCTGTTGCTGCTGCCAACATTCGCTCTTCGCATTATTGCTGCCATATTAAACATGTGCACTGCCTTCTCAGCGAATTAAGCAATTTTTTGTTGCTGGATATACTTGCGGCTGTGTACTACCACTACTGTTTATTCTGCTGCAGCCAGCTGCTTAAGTTTTTTCAACAGTGTTGACCACTTCGCTAGCAGCAACAACAATAATTCTTCGCTTATACTATTTTAATTTGTATTGCTCTCGATAATTATCCACGTACTCTTAGTGCTCCGTTAGCATCAGTTTTCCCCCACCCCTAGTTTTGTAATTTCTTAGTTATTGTTGCTTAATAAGCTTTTTGTACTAATTTAAGTTGTATCATCGCTAACGCTGGCTGCTGCCGTTTCATTAGCTGGGTATCCTACAAATATATTTATTTAAGTAGTTACTGAATACACTATGCATAACAACAAAAATAAGGACCACAAGTTTTCTTGCAACTTCTGTTGAGTTATAGTTTAAGAGGCTATTTATGCAATTAAGCACTTTAGAAAGTATGATGTACCAGATTCTGTACGAAGCCGATAGCCGCTTCGCGAAGTGTTGATAGATAAATAACTAGTTATAGCAACGCGACCGGTAGTTCTATTGTGCCCATAGCTCATCACAACACCTCTAGCAGCCCTAGAGATAGGGAGTGTATGTGCTTCTCTCTTGGCCACAGGTGCCCGAGACTCCATGTTCCCCTTTCTAGTCAATAGGTGTTGTAGCCTTTCCACGTTGGCCCGTTTTGTGCTTTCGAATGCGTTTTGGATGTCTAAAGTCGACAGTAATATTCTGCGTTTTCAGGCATTAAGGGAAGCACATTTTGATCGACGTCCTTTCTTCTGCGAGTAGATACACCATTCGTACGGGCGACTTGAAATAACTTCCTTTAATTGCAACAACAAAACATCGAGCAGCTGACAATGTACAAAGGAAACTTGTATCTGTAGTACTTTCGCCTTCTACTTGTTATAAAAATAGATTTGATTCTACTTAGTACAAAAATACATCGATTGTGCATATATATGTATACATAAATTACAACGACAATTGAGGATATACGTAAACACAAAGGTGAAAATACAAGTTTGTAAAAAGCTAAGCACATACCTACTTACACCAAAGAGTGTAACATTAGCAGCACAATTGTCGTTCATTTCCTGTGACAATAAATAACAGAACTGCCCCAAACGACACGCACTATACAACAGCATAATAACAGCTACTTTTACAGACATGTTAAAAACACTAACAACGGAAAATACAAAAAAATAAAAATAAACAAAAATAAAAGTATGTAATTGCTAAAGCCACTCAGCTACTCACCATGCATTAAAGAACATGCACAGCCGACCATTTCATGTGTTCGAACTTTTCATGCACTACACCTCACTTCTCTATAGAAATACTCGACTCAACTAAGGGCACTACTTTGTGTACAATGCTGCCATTTTCGGTAGTTTTCAGAGTAGCATGAAATAATTTTTGTGGAGTATTTCAACATTTTGGGAGGTGTGCCCCAAATAGTTACAAAATCCATTAAACTTTCCTTCTTTATCATGCAAGTAATAAAAAAGATTAGATTTAAAGAAATTAATTGAAGGCCACTTATACATAGCCTTATAAGAAACGGGTGGTGGTATAATATAGTGTGGAGTAAGACAGAAATTGCGGCAGGCAGAGACGTTAGTGTTTTTCAGTTCTCAGTATAGTACGTCACCACCTTTGCTGAAAAGTTTCTACGACATTGAGCTTAATGAACCTCAGTGCTAGCCTAATTCTGAGGAATGGCTTCATTTCACTTCTGATTTCACGAACGCCAAAATTGCTACCGAATGTCAAGCTCAAAAAATGCTTCTTGCGATTTTGAGAGCTTTTGGAAAACGTTTGTGATCTGTTCGTACTTTTATACATTCGAATGGAGATAAACAATAAGCGTAAGACTCCCTTTGCCATTTTGATTCTAAAACTCATGCAACCTACAGACATTTGGCGGCTTTAATAAATTTCAGTACGTCATACACAGAGAGGCAGCTACACTCTGAAATATTCTGCAGGAATGGTTTGCCGAGTGTCTTTAGCCTCATCCTTCAGAGGGCTGGACACTCGAAGAGGAAGTGTTCGAATGTCTCTGTTGAGCCCGGGATATCGCAACTGTGACAGAACGTATTGAAGGGCTGTCCTTAGGCAGGCACCAAACGGGCCAGTTTCTTGTGCACACTGCAGTAAATTTGTAGGCATCTGGTTTGCTCATTCCTAAGAGAGCTTTGGTTTTAAGTTACCCGTGGGACACCCAGAACTGCCGGGTAATCCTCTAAGATCCTTTGCAGTTCCAGCTCTTCTTGGCCTTTGAGAGATAAAATTCGATAATTTTGGTCTTAACCTCTCTAAGCGAGGCGCCCTTGTCCACCGCGTGGGAGGCAATGAGTGCGGAGCCGCTCCTTGCTAGTTCGTCTGCTGCCTCGTTTCAGTAAACACCACCATGTTCCGGGACCCATACTAGGGTAATTTCGTACTGATCAGAAATATAGGCCAGCTGTCTCCTATATTCATCCACTAGTTGAGATCTAACAGAAGTAGAAGTGAGTGCCTCAATGGCCGCTTGGCTATCCGAATGGATGTTCCCCTGCTTCCTCCGGGTAGCCTTACTGCCTCCTTAATAGAAAACGTTTCGGCATGGAAAACGCTTGCATAGTCTGGTGGGCTGAAGGATAACTTTAGAATATATTGCCCAATGAGAACCCCTACACCAACTCTTCATTCCATTTTTGACCCATCCGTAAAGACAGTTAAGCCCTGCAATAACTCTGCCTTTTCTTGATTCCAGCCACTGCGGCTTGGGAATTTCGTGCTGGGATTGTGGTGAACTCAAGTCTTCGACAGGATATAATCTGTGGGCTGCGCTCGAACGGTCTTTCCGTCCAGAACCCCAGTACACGAAGTCTGATGGCGCTGTTAGCAGCATAGTTTTCGATAAAGATATTTATTGCTAATAAACCGATGCATGTTTTGAACGATAAGATCTTATTGCACCTGTTTTGGAATGCCCCCAAATTTTTTTATTTTATTGTTTAAAAAAAGTTATTTTTCTAATTTCATTTAATTTTTACGAACTTATTTTTTATTTAATTACAAGATAATTTAATTTAAACTATTTTATTTAAAATTATTTTTCCTTTTTTAATTTCATTTAATTTTTAGGAACTTATTTTGTCAATTTGATCAATTTACTTTGACTAATTTCATTTAATTTCTTTTTTGTTATTTAATTCGTTTTGCTTTTCTTAAATAAATGTTTGATTTTTTAGTTTAATTTTCTTTTGGTATTTAGATATTACTTATTTCTTCTTATTTTAATTTAGGTCGCTTTTCTCTGTTAATTTTATTTTCTTTAAATACATACATATATTTTATTGCCTTAAAAAATAAAATTATAATTGTCTTGATTCGTTTAATTTTTATGATCTTATTTTATTTTTTTTAATTTTTGATATAATTTTCTTATAATTTTTTGATTTTTATTTAAAACAATTTTTTTTTAATCATATTTAATTTTCAAGTACTATTTTCTCCTTTTTTGATTTAATATTTTTTTCTTTTCTAATTAAATTGTTAGATGTTATTGTTTTAAAAAGCAAAAAATTATATTTTGTTTAATTTCATTTAGTTTCCACAAATATTTGTTACTTATTTTTGTTTTATTTAAATTTAAAATTTTGTTTGTTTGTTAAGTTTATTTTCTTCTATTTATTAGTTTTATTATTTTCAACAGAAAAATACATATTTTTAATTTGTAGCCCAATTCTGTATCGGTGACACTCAAAATTGTAACTCAAAAATTTAAACTTTCTCCGTAAATAAAAAAAAACTGTGACAAGAATTTGTCACTAATACAAAATAGAGCTGTTATATAAATTTTTAAAAAACTTATTTCCAAAAGGCGAGCAGCATAACACTAAGATCTCCTCGTTATCAGATCTTTCAATTAGCCTTTAGAAAAACAGTAAAAAACTGTGGTGAGTTGAAAGACAGTTGCCAGAATTGCCCTGCTAGTGTCTGAATAGCATGACATTTCGCCACTGGTTGACAAATTAGTTGAAAAGAACTCATAATGTTTTATTTTCGACAGCACTGTTTGCGCGTTGCCTTAACCTGAACACCTTTCCCTCCCACATTGGCGCTGTTACACCAAAAACACGTGTTGCTATTGCCTGCTGCTACTGCTGCTGCTGCTGCTGCTGTTGTTGGCTCCACATTTCATTTTGGGAGCATGTGCTGTTGTCGCATTGTGCTCTCTCTCTCTCACTTTGCACAACAAATAGCATACGACTACTGGCAGCAACAACTTATTCTGTTAAAAACGCGCCTGACTCTCGACTTCCGTTGACTACGCAACTGTTGCTTTCTATAACGTGGACTTCTGACAAAATAACTTCTCTCGATTGAGGTAATTTTCTCTTCAAAGCAGTAATTCATTGAGGTCTCGAACGTTATTTTTATGTTTAGTCATTAATAGGAGTAGTTCAAAATGATATCTTAATGAAAGTTAAATAAAAATGTAAAATTTTTAAATGGATGCTCCTTATAATTTACTCTAAATTCCAACCTACAGAAAGCACAGAGGTTGTTTTGTCAAAAGCCCACAGATGTGTACGTTTATGTTCGCACGAACGAATTTGAACGAGTTTACATTTTGGTGCTCGCACATGCACGCGTACATTCAAGCAGCAAGCAGCAAATAGTAAGAAGCATGGCGAATATTTTTCACAGCATTTTGTTTTGGATCGCAGGAAATCGCAGCGGAAAGGAGCACGGAAATCGCCTGTTGCCATCAGCCAGCACAACGTGCGCCAATATTCGTTGCTCGCCGCCGCTGACTGCTGACTGCACTGCGCTGCACTGTTGCGCTATAGTCGTTGCCAACTTTTAACTGCAAAACATTTTACTCTTATTTCTGCAGTTATTTGTTATTATTGCATTTGGTGTTATTGTTGTGACTCAATTATAGTTGGCTGCTGATTTCATTGCTATACCTACTGTGTTTGTTGTTGTTGTTGTTGTTGATAGTGCCTTTGTTATGTTTGTTACTAGTGCAACAATTGCTGTCGCATTGACACCGCCTGCATGCTCAGTGCGAGCAGCAGCAACAGCAGAAGTACGTAATCGTAAATGGCTCATTGCACTTACAACGATGGCGAGTTTATTTGTTGCGCGCCCTTTTATTGCTGTTGCCTGCTGGCTGTTGGCTGCTGCTGCTGACCGTTTAATTGCAGCTGCAGTCATTTAGTCAAGTTTCATNAACTGTGTTTGTTGGTGTTGTTGTTGATAGTGCCTTCGTTATGTTTGTTGCTAGTGCAACAATTGCTGTCGCATTGACACCGCCTGCATGCTCAGTGCGAGCAGCAGCAACAGCAGAAGTATGTAATCGTAAATGGCTCATTGCACTTACAACCATGGCGAGTTTATTTGTTGCGCGCCCTTTTATTGCTGTTGCCTGCTGGCTGTTGGCCGCTGCTGCTGACCGTTTAATTGCAGCTGCAGTCATTTAGTCAAGTTTCATTATTAAATTTAAAGAATTATGAAAATTAAGAAAGTATGTGCCGGAGTCCAATGGTTATGGCCTTAGTTGGATAGTAGAAAGTCGAAGGAATGTTGGTGTGCCAAAGTCTAAAAGAGTTCTAAGTAAATTCTAATAACAGTTTAAGAGTTGTATGCAATTAACAGTGGAATATGTAGTAATAACTGTTGATATGTAATGATATTAATGAAATTATTATTATGTACTTTAGTGTATNCTGGATAGTAGAAAGTCGAAGGAATGTTGGTGTGCCAAAGTCTAAAAGGGTTCTAAGTAAATTCTAATTACAGTTCAATAGTTGTATGCCATTAACAGTGCAATATGTAGTAATAACAGTTGATATGTAATGATATTAATGAAATTATTATTATGTACTTTAGTGTATTTCTTTTGCATGGAAACTTTAAAAATATGTAAGCCAAAGTCTAAGTATAATTTTGTGCTTTCTTAAAGACTAAAAAAAATGCTTTCAATTTATGGAAAGATTTAAGCTTTATCCGATGATTTTATCGTATCTAGAGATATAAATATACAAAATAAGGTAATTAAGTACACTCTTTTCTGTAGTAATATCTGTACATTAGACCACCTCAGGCTTCACAAAAAAAAGAAAATAAAAACAAAAATGATTCTCCTTCACCTAGAAAATTATACAATTTTATCAGTTTTGTAACTTCAATAAAGATATTTTGACTCAAGTGCGCCGCGTTGAGTAGGGCCCCTTTGAAATATAGTTAAAAATCCAATTTTTCTTAAAACATATTAGATCTTAAAACGTTCAAAAATTTTTTTTGGGGTTCGAAACGATTTTTTATCTTTAAAATCCTATTTTGATTTTTTTTTTTTGAAAAAATTAAGATTTTTAGAGCACTTTCTCTGGCAACACTTGTTCTACTACGGATTTTAAGAAATTTGCTAAGCTTTATAATATGGTTTTCTAAAGTTTTTTTTCTGAACAAAGAGCACTAGGCAACCCATCTTTTCAACATAAATCGTTGATGGGTACCGCCTTGCTCGCGGGCAAATCTCTTTCAAGCTTCCTATACATTTTGTATAGGCGCGTGCAGAGTAAAAGCTCTCTCTGCCCATCGCTGACATAAATGAATGCCCGTTCTATTAATTCATTAAGAAAGAGTGAGACAGCAAGCTGTGAAACATCCGATGTCAAAATTCCAGAAACAGTATTATTCCCACATATGAAATAATGAATATTTGTCCTCGACCGCTATGTACATACGTATGTGGTATTGGGCATATCGTATGTGGTTTGATAAGTAGGTTACTGGTTAGCAGGAAGAAAAGTGCAGCTGTTTGCAATCATATCACAAGTAAATTTCGAACCACAAATTTCGATAGTGACTTCGACTTATTAGAACTGATAGGCCGGGTAAATTTGTATGGCATATTTTTCTAACTATGCGCGTAAAGCACAGAAGGATTGTACGTGTAGTCCTAAGCAAATTCGCCGAAGAAACCATGAGTCTAAAATCAATTTGGAGTTTTCCAATTTGCGACCATTAAATCCATGAAATTAAAGAATGTTAGAAATTTTAACCACTGGTTATTTCTAGTAGAGAATTAAATTTCATGATACTAAGTGTGGTTTTCCCCTCCTAATCATCTTAATTTTTTCCAAAAAAATCTTCAAAATAAGATTTTACAGATAAAAAAAATCTTTTCGATCCCAAAAAAATCTTTGTTTAAAAATATCCTTGAAGAAGCACACAATTCGATAGTGGCTTTAGGCTGTAAATAGCCTTTTTTATGTTTACTAAATAAAAATTAACAATTTCAAGTTATACAGTTTTTTATTTCAATTTAAACTAAAAATTAATATTGCTTTCGTGACATCACAAAATTTTTACGCATGAAATACGTTCATTGAAAAAACGCGTGTATATAGGGACGCGAAATTTTAGTTAAATTTGTATTTTTTTCAACCTACTTCAGAAACGGAATATTTTTTTTTTGTACATATAAAAGTTACCGTATAACTTTGGACCAAGTGAATCGATAATTTGGTTTTATCGGAAAGGCGGTGCCTCAAGATTGGTCATGGAGAAATTTGCTGCTTACAATGGTTTAGCAATTATTTTAACTTAAACTTACGAAATCTTACATCATACACAAATCATTTTGAAGACATTTTCAGTGCAAAATTTTGCTTTTTAAATTTTTTTGTGAAGATTTTTAATAAAGAAAAGACCAAAAAATCTTCATATTGAAGATAAATCTTCACTTATAGCTACGCTGAGTAGAACTGCTTAACCAAATTTGGCTTAATAATTTTTCTTAAATGGAGAATAAGAAATATTTAAAAAAAGTGAATTAAATTTTAAAAAGAAATGGAATTTGGGCAATATAATTTGCATTATTTTTAATAGTAATACAAAAGTAGCAACTTATATCGATGCACTAAGACCACTGGAAATATCTAGTTTTAAATTATGTACATTAACATCAGTGGACGTCGAAAGGTCGTTTTCCGTCTATTCAACGCTCTTAAACGATTAGCGAGGATCTTCATTATTTGAGAATATCAAGCAACATTTGGCTGTGCCATATAATTTTCCAATCCTTGATATAAACTCGATGAAAAACGAAAAACTACACTGTACTTAAGTTTTTGTTATTTTTCGACCATATTTTCATTTTATTTTATTTGATTTTGTTTGTTATTTATGTCTTTTTAACAAATATATTCAACAATTTTACTGGGCTGGTTGTTGTTTTTTTTTTTTTAATGAAATGCCAAAACTGCGAGTTCAAATCGCAGTGAACTCGATAAAGAAGTCTAATGAGGAGATGTGGTGATCTCCGAAATAGCAGCAATGACTTCTACCTTTGTGAATTATTATTGTTTTTCCATTCATTTTCATTTAAAAAACGGCCTCAAGCTGAGTAAAGTTGTTGAATTTATTTTGGAACGAATTTCCGTCATCCCTTGTCAAGTTTGGTTTGCAGACAAACCGGTTTCGGCGTTGTGCCATCTTCAGTGTCATTTTTCGTTCTCCTTTCTCCTGAATTTAATTTAATTTAATTTAATTTTATTTTATTTTATTTGATTTGATTTGATTTGATTTGATTTGATTTGATTTGATTTGATTTGATTTGATTTGATTT
>NW_016160705.1:20827-35548 GCF_001687245.7 Rhagoletis zephyria | reverse complement strand
TTATTTTATTTTATTTTATTTTATTTTATTTTATTTTATTTTATTTTATTTTATTTTATTTTATTTTATTTTATTTTATTTTATTTTATTTTATTTTTCTTTAACTTATTTTATTTTACTTTATTTTATTTTATGTACTTTGTAATATTATTTCTTTGTACAGTGACAGCTCTCATAGCGGACACAATCTTAGGATCGAATAATTTTTGTTTTTTTTTTGTTTTTCATACAAAATACTCTCCCATACACGGACTTTCCGATAAACGGACACGGACACTCAAACATGTATAGTTATGAAAAAAATCTCACATAAGCGGACCCGTAGCTCTAACAAGCGGTAATTTTTTTCCAGTCTGATGTGGACTCTTGCGCTTCTAGATATGTATATGTACACAAGAACATAGTCCATATTAAAAGATATATTTTTTTTTCTAGAAAAAATGTTGCCTTTCAACAACATTACTCTTTTTACTGCTTCAGCGAAGCAGGCAATGGGATTTGTCGGTAGAAATGAAAACGCCATAGATTTGAATTTATTTTCCATTCAATATGTTTCTGTCTGTTGAAGAGAACATATTATTTTGATTCAGAAACCCATAATTTAAATTTTTCAAATTTGAATTTTAATATTGCGGGCAAAAGTAAGTGACCATCGGTGTCCGCTTATGGGAGCTTTCACTGTATTTGATTTTTTTAATTTTAGATATATGTATTTAATTTTTTATTGTTTATTTTATTAATAATGTTATTGATGTTACACATTTTCAAGTTTCAACTAACGTTGTATCTATTTTTTTAAACGTTTGTATTCTATTCTGTTTTTAATTGCATATTTTTTTAGGTTTGATGATTTGATAAATCCTTATTTATTGTATTGTTTACCTGTTATTTAGTTCTTGCATCATAGTTTTTATATTTAATTTAAATATATTTTTAATTTTATTATTTGTTAATTGTATCTATGTTCCTACTTTTATTTAGCCTTATTTTAATTAACTTTTTCATTTAAATTTATTATTTGATTTCGTTCTATTTTGTTTGGTATCTTGAATTCAATTCGGCTTTCCAAAACTCCAAAACCCAAGTGAAACCACACATTTTCTCTTAATATGTATTAATTTTTATTTTCCACAAATATTTCTTACATTCAAAATTAAAATATGTACAATTTGTAATCTTTCTCGCCCACAAACTCGTAAAAATTAACTTATTGCTGCACCAGCGTATTTTTCGTTGAATATTTGCACTGCAGCTACCAAAGTCATTCATGCACTCAGATATGCAACTGACTTTGTGTGTGCCAGCATACAACCGGCCGGTTTTCAATTCTCAAATTTTTATTTTACTTTTTCTGCGGCAGCAGAGAGCAGCGAGAGCCAACGTCGAGCACGAAATGTTGTTGACAAACGTATGGAATGTGATATGAATTTTTATGACTACAAGCATGCATGCGAGTGCCACAGATGTCCCATGCATGCTGGCATATGCGACTCCAATTGCAACTTGACTGACTTTACTCACCATTTCCCCTACTTTGGGTGCACATGCGTTTGTGACACCTCCATATATGTATATGCGCCGACATATCCATATATGCCTCGTAGTAAATCGGTGTGCGTAAACATGTGTTGAGCGGTGAGCGTACGTGTTTACATGCATGCAATTCCTGTTGCACTTCGACATTATTGTTGTTGTTAGTGCATTCAACTCCCATAAAGAGAAAGCTGAGTTGTGCATGCATGTGAGAGCACATTAGCACTGGTAGCGGCAGCGCAGTCGACGTTAGCTGCCTAGTTTCGTTGAATTGGTGGTGTGAGGCAAATGCATATGCTGGCTGGCTGGCTGGCTGGCTGGCTGTGTTTATACAGTTGCATTTTTTATGTTTGTCATTGTTGTTGTAGTTACTTACCTTTGCTCTTATTTCTGTGTCCTTACAATTACCTGCCTATTTGCGTGTGTGGGTCTTTTACTGCACTCATATCTGTCTGCAGTAATTTTCGTACATGACATTAACTTTTATTGTTTTAAACCAGTTGCTATAGCTGCTAGTGCTCTTACAACAAAAACAACAGCAAGAGGAGCATGCATATTTTCAACAACAACATAAAACCTACATATATTGCTATTACAACCATGTCCACTAGTAGACATTAACACGTCTGTGCATATAAGCCTTAAAATAGTTTGCATTCTACATTCGCTCTCTACAAGCAACTGCTCCGTACATAAATACTCTAAAAAGAGCGCCCGCGCAGCTTACTAACTAAATAGCGCAAACAGCTCAAAGTATTAGCAGTTATACAAGTTTTTGTTATTGTTTGTGTTACAATACTTACTTTTGTTTTTATTTTTTTCTACTTAAATATGTATGAAGTTAAGTTAGTGCTCTTATGGCCTCACCATATTACTGCTGCACTCACTATTCTCCCACACTCAACACACCTATACCAACACAATCACTGCGTTGCTGCCATTGCCCTGCATTACTGTTAGCTCGGAGGAGTGCTCCCCACAGCCAGAGCGCTGCTGTTCTCCCACTGTACACGCGTGTGTCAATATGGCTGTGTGCGCTGCGCCACATAGAGTCCATGCTGTTGTCCCTCTGCGTGTGTGTTTGTGTGGGTTTAGTTGCCTGCTTGACTAGCTGTTTTTGTTTGTCCGTCGCCGTAACTAGTCGTCGTCGTTGTTGTCTCCACCATCATCTCTTCGTGTTCGTTCGCACACAAACAAACAAACACGCACGCTTTCGCACGCATACACACTCAAAAGTACTCTGTGCACTGACAGCAAGCAGCAGTAGTAAAATGGTGTATTAGTAGGAGCAGCAGGCATGATGGCAGCACTAGCGGCGCGCTGGTAAAATTTTCAACGAGCCAACGGACTCACAACGAGCAAAATTTGTAATCAGTTCTCTTTGAAACGTTAAGCGGTAAACATGGTTTTCGGATATAGCGGCGCTTACGTGAAAGTTTCTTGTTTTTAAGTAAAAGTTGTTATTTGAATAAGTACCATTCCTCGCCACGTCGCGCATCTTCAGCCAGCAAATCGAGCTATAATACACGAACACAACACGTTTTTGTATTGAAGTTGAACTACTACGAGTAGTTATTAACTGTGTGGCCCGTTGGCGAAGAAGTGGTTTATGTGTTTTTTTGTTTTGTCGTTCGTTTGAAATATTGCGCGCTGCTGCTGTTTACCACCGTTTGAGATCGTTTAAACTGAAAAGTTTCGAAATTCGAAAAAAATAGAATTTCAAAGAGGCAAAAGAGTTAGTGAAACACTAAAGTTGTACCAGCTAAAAAACATGTAATAAAACAAATTAACGAATTTATTTAAAGCAAACGCCGCCGAGTGCCGATAAAGAATTATTGAACACGTAAGAAAAGCGCAAAAAGCAAAGAAGTGCAAGCAGTGCATTTGAAGCAAAATACAAGTTGGTAGCACTAAAAATAAATCTGTGTGCCACAGCGCATTTGCCGCAAGTGTGAAAAAGATCGCTTCGCTCGCATCTACCACCAAGGATTACGGTTTGCGCGTTTGACTTAAGCGATACTAATAATAAAAAAAAACAGCAAAAGAAAACTGTCCAAAAAAGTTCAAGACCCCCTGTGACTTTGCAAAGAAAAAAAAAACGCATATTTAAGGTCCAAAAAAATATGTTCTTCAAAAGATAGTGAAAAGCGCTTCGTGTGCCATGTTGCAAATATGCCATGAGCAGTTACCAAGTGTATGCATCAAAATTTGTTGTTAAGTGCAAAATAAAGCAATTAATTGCAATTAAAAAGTAAAATCAAACAAATCGAAAGTAGCACAGTTGTGCGAGCGGCTTTTGCAGTCCTCAGAGCAACAGCCAGCAGCACCACGAAACCAATCACCAACCGAATTCAAATTGTACCCCACAATAGACGCAACACTTACCACTTATACACATTACCACAATGCGTTCTTCCTCCTTCATCACCTCCAACACATTAGCTGTCTGGACGACGGCGGCGACAACGACAACGATACGCTGCCGCCAGCTTATGTTCCTGTTCATCATTGTCAGCAGTCTGACCAGCAGCTATACGCATGCCCAGCAATGCTCCTGGGAGTTCGTGCGCACCACACTCGATATCAAGTGTAATTTGCGCGCCATCGAACCGCTGGTACCGCTCGATCTGCAAGTAGCCGAAACTGCCAATCGGCTAGAGATACAATGCTCTGGCGATCTACTCTACGCCAGCGAATTGCCGGCAAATGCCTTTGCGCGCCTACAAAAGCTCGCTGAACTGCAATTGGATGCATGTAAAATGCAACGCATCGCTGCCAACACTTTCGATGGCCTCATGTCGCTGAAGCGTCTCACCGTGCAGACACATAATTCTGTCTGGGGACCAGGCAAATCGCTCGAAATCTTGTCTGGCTCATTTGCCGGTCTGCGCGAATTAACCGAGTTGAATTTGAGCGACAACAATATACGCCAACTGCCCGAGGGTGTTTGGTGTACCATGCAGAATTTGCAAGTGTTGAATTTGACGGCAAATCGCATACGTTCCGCTGAGAACTTGGGCTTCTCGGAGAAGATGTGCACGCTGAATGGCGCCAGTGGTGGCGCCGAATTGCAAGTCTTGGATGTTTCGCACAATGAGTTGCGCGCCCTGCCCGATGTGTGGGGTGCGTCGCGTTTACGCCGCCTACAGCAATTGAATTTACAGCATAACAACATTACCACATTTGCACCGAATGCGTTGGCCGGGTTGAGTTCATTGCGCATACTAAATTTGTCCTACAATCATTTGGAGACGCTGCCTGCCGATGCGTTTGCCGGCAATAAGGAATTGCGAGAAATTCACCTGCAAGGCAATGAATTGTATGATTTGCCGAAGGGTTTGCTGCATCGTTTGGAACAACTGCTTGTACTGGATCTGAGCGCCAATCAGTTGACAAGCCATCACATTGACAACAACACCTTCGCCGGGCTCATCCGCTTGATCGTGCTGAATTTATCTAACAATGCACTTACACGAGTGGGCGCTAAGACCTTCAAGGAGCTCTATTTTCTGCAAATACTTGACATGCGCAATAATTCGATTGGACACATAGAAGAGGGCGCATTTCTGCCGCTTTATAATCTACACACACTGAATCTCGCCGAAAACCGCTTGCATACGTTGGACAATAAGATCTTCAACGGCCTGTTTGTGCTGACAAAGTTAACGCTGAACAACAATCTGATCAGCATTGTCGAGACACAAGCATTCCGCAACTGCTCCGATTTGAAGGAGCTGGACCTCAGCTCCAATCAGCTGGTTGAGGTGCCAGAGGCTGTGCAGGACCTGACAATGTTGAAAACACTCGATATGGGTGAGAATCAAATCTCCGAATTCAAAAATGGCACATTTAAGAATTTGAGTCAGCTGACTGGCTTGCGCTTGATCGACAATCGCATTGGCAATATCACGCTCGGCATGTTCACCGATCTACCACGCTTGACCGTGCTCAATCTGGCTAAGAATCGCATACAGACCATCGAACGCGGCTCCTTCGACAAGAATAATGAAATCGAAGCCATACGCCTGGATAAGAACTTCCTTACCGACATCAATGGCATCTTCGCTACGCTTGCCTCCTTGCTGTGGCTCAATCTCTCCGAGAATCACTTGGTTTGGTTTGATTACGCTTTCATCCCATCGAATCTCAAGTGGCTCGACATACACGGCAACTACATAGAGGCGCTGGGCAACTATTATAAACTGCAAGAGGAAATTCGCGTTACCACACTAGACGCCAGTCATAATCGCATCACTGAAATCGGAGCTATGTCAGTGCCAAACTCGATCGAGCTACTCTTCATCAACAACAATATCATCAACCAAATACAAGCTAACACTTTCGTGGATAAGACACGCTTAGCGCGCGTGGATCTCTACGCCAACGTGCTTTCGAAGATTACACTAAATTCGTTACGCGTCGCCCCAGTCGCCACTGATAAACCGGTGCCGGAGTTTTATCTGGGCGGTAATCCCTTCGAGTGCGACTGCTCAATGGAATGGCTGCAACGGATTAACAACCTTACCACCCGCCAGCATCCACGCATTGTCGATCTCGGCAACATTGAATGCTTGATGCCGCACAGTCGGAATGCGCCCATACGTCAACTGGCTGCGCTCAGCAGCAGCGATTTTGTCTGCAAATATGACTCCCACTGTCCAGCGACGTGCCACTGCTGTGATTTCGAACAGTGCGACTGCGAAATGGTCTGCCCTGACAATTGTACCTGTTTCCGTGACGCTACCTGGTCGACAAACATTGTAGACTGTGGGAAACAGAATCGCATTAATCTACCCGCACGCATACCTGTCGACGTCACCGACCTCTACTTGGATGGCAACAACTTGCCTGTGCTGGACGCACAAGTGTTTGCGGGCAAACGTAATTTACGTGCGCTCTACCTGAACGCCTCAAATGTTATGTCCGTGCAGAATGGCACCTTCGACGAGCTGAACATGGTGCGCACACTGCATTTGGAAAATAACAAATTGCAAACGCTTGAGGGCCATGAATTCCGTCAGTTGTCACTGTTGCGCGAGCTGTACCTGCACAACAATCTCTTGACCCACATCTCGAATGCCACATTCGCGCCGCTAGTGTCGCTAAAGGTGTTGCGCCTCGATAATAATCGCATGACGGCTATGCCAATTGCGCAGCTGGCCAATCTGCAGTACCGCAACAATTTGCAGGGTCTGACAATTGGACGCAACGCGTGGTCGTGCCGTTGCCAATTCTTGCAGGAGTTGGCGCAATTCGTGGCGGACAATGCGATAGTGATACGTGACGCACAGGATATCTACTGTGTGGATGCGGGTGTTAAACGTGAACTCGATTTGCTCACGTCGGGCGGCGTTGATTGCAGTGAGCTGCTGGAAAGTGCCAGCAATATGGCATCGCAAGACATCGCTGGCGGCTATGTGCCATTGCTCGCCGCAGTGCTAGTGCTGATCTTTCTCATCGTCGTGTTAATCATCGTTTTCGTCTTCCGCGAATCTGTGCGGGTCTGGCTATTTGCGCACTATGGCGTGCGTGTATGTGAACCACGTTTTGAGGACGCCGGCAAGTTGTACGATGCGATTATTCTACACTCTGCAAAAGATTACGAATTTGTTTGCCGCAATATCGCCGCAGAATTGGAACACGGCCGACCACCATTCCGACTGTGCATTCAACAGCGCGATCTGCCACCAGAAGCAAGCCATTTGCAAATCGTCGAAGCTGCGCGCGCATCACGTAAAATCATATTAGTGCTCACACGTAATCTGCTGTCCACCGAGTGGAATCGACTCGAATTCCGTAATGCATTCCATGAGGCGCTGCGTGGCCTCGCACAAAAGCTGGTGATCATCGAGGAGACGAACGTGTCCACCGAAGCTGAAGAGGTGCCTGAACTTGCGCCCTATCTGAAATCAGTGCCCTCCAATCGGCTTCTCACCTGCGATCGCTACTTCTGGGAGAAGTTGCGCTATGCCATACCAATTGAGCTATCACCACGCGGCAACAACTACACATTAGACCATCATGAGCGTTTCAAGCAACCCGTCTCACCAGGTATGATCTTCCGTCAAGCGCCCCCACCGCCCGCCTATTACCAAGAAGACATGGAAGCTAACTACTCATCGGCAACCACGGCCACGCCTTCGCCACGCCCCAGTCGCCATGGCGCACGCATTGTCGATGCGATACCCATGCGTCCGCCATCCGAGCACATCTACCACAGCATTGAGTCCGAGTATAGCGCTTACGATCCACAAGAAGCGCTTTCCATGATACCGAATGGCGGCAGTGCGGCCACATTCATGCAACATCACCCCCACCAGCCACATCATCCCTTGCAACATGCGCAACAACAGCAATTGCTCGCGCCCAATAGCTACCGCGTACACCACCATTCACAGCAGAACNAGGCAGTGCGGCCACATTCATGCAACATCACCCCCACCAGCCACATCATCCCTTGCAACATGCGCAACAACAACAATTGCTCGCGCCCAATAGCTACCGCGTACACCACCATTCACAGCAGAACAACCCTCGCGCCAGTGCGGCTGGCCATCATGCGATGGTCATGCAATTGCAACAGCAGCAACAACAACAGCAGTGGCGGCCATCGATGTGTGTGACGCAAGTACCGCCAACGAATTTATTATCCGGCACAATGACGACGACGATGACCAATCAACAACAGGCCGCGGCGACAGCTCCCATACATTTGCGCACCGGCAGCAATTTGAGTCAGGCGAGCACGAGCACACAATCAACATCCGCGGCTGCGCAAACGCCCCAACCGCAAGCATCAACTTCCGCTGCGGCGGCGGCGGCGGCGGCAGCTGCAGCTGCTAAGACGGACAATGGCAGTGGCTCAGGTGCGACGACGACAATTGCAACTGAGGGCAATGCCAATGCAATGGCAGGGAGCTCAAGCGCGGCGAATAAGAACAATGGACAGGCGTTTTTGGTATAATGAACGGCACAAAAGCAAAAGCAACAACAGCAACATAACAAACAACAGGAACTGCGAGTGCAAGAACAACAAAAGCAACAACAACAACGAGCGCAAATGCAGCAAAGCACACGCAAAAGGGGCATAAAACTTGATGAACTAGTTGTTGTTGTCGAGCGTTTAACGTGAGTTGAATGCGCTTGCCGGCCAGCGCAATTGAAGTGCTATTGTCATATTGCTTGCTAACTGCTGGCTAGTTGTTGCTGCACGCTTTGTTTTTCGTGGCCTGCCACCATACACTGCCACGGCCGCGGCCAGAGCCACCGTCGCTAACCACCAACCACCAACTATCACTTCCATTTGCCACACTATGTACGTATTTACCATAAGTATGTATAGAGTTCTGACTGAGGCAGCTTTGCAAGCCATTCACGATGATGATGACGACGACGCGTACGAAGCGAATGCCGCCATTTTAAGCGGACCAACGCGCAAGCGAAAAAGAACTAAGCAACTTTTATTGTAATATAAAAAAGTTATGTTTATGCAGTAGGAAAACAAAACAAAAGAAAACATATGTTCATCGACACGCGAATAAGCATACACACATACCTACATATATATATATACACATAGAAACACAAAAGAAGAGAGTCATGCGGCGTGAAACATAGCTAGTTACTACATGAATTAGCCATGCCATCACACACACACACACACACACAGAAGCACATCGCGCGCACAAAGCGAAGCTGAAAGCAGAAACGCGTACGGCGCCGCAAAGGTTTTCGATGTGAGAAGCAAAAGACTTTCCATAGGAGTTAAAAATAAAAAAAAAATTATATAAAAAGTTATGCTATGATATGTAAATCTATCGAGTTGTATGAGATGTACTATGTAGATATGTATGCAATGGCGTACACAAGCAGCGCGCTTGGCAATTGCCAATCAGCTGGAGATGTACAAGTTGATAGCTGAAGGTAGCGGCTAGGCGCGCGCGCTCTTGTCTTGCGTACGCCGCGCGTTGTTCGTTGAAACACTTTTTCAAATTCAATGTGATATTAAATGAATAATTTAAAAAATACCTAAACAATATATGCTATAATATTAAAAATATTGTACTATACTCTTAACAAAAAAGTACTAGTTATAAACAATTGTGTATGTATGTACCGTATTGTATACATATGTACATATGTATGTATTATTATAGTGAATAATTATATTTAATTTGATAACNCAATTGAAGTGCTATTGTCATATTGCTTGCTAACTGCTGGCTAGTTGTTGCTGCACGCTTTATTTTTGGTGGCCTGCCACCATACACTGCCACGGCCGCGGCCAGAGCCACCGTCGCTAACCACCAACCAACAACTATCACTTCCATTTGCCACACTATGTACGTATTTACCATAAGTATGTATAGAGTTCTGACTGAGGCAGCTTTGCAAGCCATTCACGATGATGATGACGACGACGCGTACGAAGCGAATGCCGCCATCTTAAGCGGACCAACGCGCAAGCGAAAAAGAACTAAGCAACTTTTATTGTAATATAAAAAAGTTATGTTTATGCAGTAGGAAAACAAAACAAAAGAAAACATATGTTCATCGACACGCGAATAAGCATACACACATACCTACATATATATATATACACATAGAAACACAAAAGAAGAGAGTCATGCGGCGTGAAACATAGCTACTACATGAATTAGCCATGCCATCACACACACACACACACACACACAGAAGCACATCGCGCGCACAAAGCGAAGCTGGAAGCAGAAACGCGTACGGCGCGGCAAAGGTTTTCGATGTGAGAAGCAAAAGACTTTCCATAGGAGTTAAAAATAAAAAAAAATTTATATAAAAAGTTATGCTATGATATGTAAATCTATCGAGTTGTATGAGATGTACTATGTAGATATGTATGCAACGGCGTACACAAGCAGCGCGCTTGGCAATTGCCAATCAGCTGGAGATGTACAAGTTGATAGCTGAAGGTAGCGGCTAGGCGCGCGCGCTCTTGTCTTGCGTACGCCGCGCGTTGTTCGTTGAAACACTTTTTCAAATTCAATGTGATATTAAATGAATAATTTAAAAAATACCTAAACAATATATGCTATAATATTAAAAATATTGTACTATACTCTTAACAAAAAAGTACTAGTTATAAACAATTGTGTATGTATGTACCGTATTGTATACATATGTACATATGTATGTATTATTATAGTGAATAATTATATTTAATTTGATAACTATTACGGCGAATAATTATTTCATTTAACCTTAAAATTGTTTATACGACTTAATAAGAAGAAGAAGTAGAAGAAGAAGATGATGATGCTGAAGAAGAAGAAGAAGTAATTTGTTTTTGTTAAATGTAAAGCGTGAAATTTAAGTGCATTTGTGCAGCGTAACACACACTACCACTACAAAGAAAACTGTAAGAAAAACTTAATGAAACTCAAAACAAACAACTACAAAAAACTAAAACTATAGAACAGTGTAAACTAAGTTACTTNGAAGTAGAAGAAGAAGATGATGATGCTGAAGAAGAAGAAGAAGTACTTTGTTTTTGTTAAATGTAAAGCGTGAAATTTAAGTGCATTTGTGCAGCGTAACACACACTACCACTACAAAGAAAACTGTAAGAAAAACTTAATAAAACTCAAAACAAACAACTACAAAAAACTAAAACTATAGAACAGTGTAAACTAAGTTACTTAGCAAATATTTGAACAAATTAGTATTTGCAAGCGTGCAGTGAAAAAGCAGCAAATTGTACGAAGAAAAAACAATAGAATACATAGAAAAAAAAATAAAAAAATAGTAGTATTATAAAAAAACAAACAATCCAATGAACGCAAATGNGAGTGAAAACGCAGCAAATTGTACGAAGAAAAAACAATAGAATACATAGAAAAAAAAAAAAAAAAATAGTAGTATTATAAAAAAACAAACAATCCAATGAACGCAAATGATAGTATATATAGATATGTATAGCATATAGAGTAATTATATATATACAGATATATTTAAAATAATTTTTAGTTGTATTTAAAAATTTGTACATAAACGAAAATAATGCGATAATATAGCCATCAAACAAAATCTATAATATAAAAAAAATGCAAACTGTGTTCTTTATTACTTTGGAAAATGCGTACTGTACTGGGTGCGCAATGGAAATGTGTTATGCTATGCTATGTTATGTGTTAATCAAGGCACAATGTCGCAACGCNGATATATTTAAAATAATTTTTAGTTGTATTTAAAAATTTGTACATAAACGAAAATAATGCGATAATATAGCCATCAAACAAAATCCATAATATAAAAAAAAAAAAAATCAAACTGTGTTCTTTATTACTTTGGAAAATTCGTACTGTGCTGGGTGCGGTGTTATGCTATGCTATGTTATGTGTTAATCAAGGCACAATGTCGCAACGCAATGAAGAACACAAGGATAGTATGAAGCAGGAGTGGTGATCGGTGTTGCCACTGAACATTTTTTTCTCTGACCAAATTTTCGACCAAATCCCATAACAACCGCAAAAAAAAAAATTCACACAACATTCACACAGTAGATGCTCAACAAAAAATTCTAAAAAATCAATCGTAATTTTTAGCCATTTGGAACTTGTACTTTTTTCTACTAGAATTCAATGGGCTAATAAACTGAATACTCAGAATCTAATTAAAAAATTCAAAATCTTTCCGAAAATTCATTGGACTTGATTTTTTTTAATTGCATACATTTTTAGGCATAGTCACTCGATTGGTACATTTGTACAGATTTCTATATAAAATAAATATATATAAAATAAAAAAATTTGGACAGTACAGCAATCTTCTGCTGAGAAATTTCAACAAATTATTTTTCGTGATTGGCATAAAGAAAATTATTTGGATATTCACATAATTGGGATACTATTTGCACCAAATTCCGGCAAAAAAAACAATCGTCTGACAATGCCTTTAAATTTGTATTTATACAGATGTTGTTAAAGAATGAACTATAAAAAACTAACCAAATTAAATAACAACAAAAATAATATTTGAAAACTTGTCAAAATTTGGTGCGGCTATAATTTTTTCGTAGCACAATGCCAATTATATTTGACTTCCAAACAAAATACGGGCACGTATTTCAAAATTTCAACCCTGTTTGTGTGAAATATTTTATTTTTCATCAAACTATGTTGAAATAAAAGTGAAAATAAAAAAATATTTTGTCAGATTTTGTTAGCTTTGTTATGTTTTAAAAATTAAGTTTAGTCAGACCTCCGTGTTTTTTTTTTAAATTAAGTAAAAGTTGTTATTTGACAGAATATATGAATCGATCTTGAGAGATCGATTTACTTTTTGACGATTTCTTCCCAAATCGATTACTTTTATTTAGATTCGAATCAATTCAAAAATCGATTTTTTTATTTCGATCTGGCATCTCTAATAGGAATAATACCTTAGTTATAATGCATGGAGCGAATCATAAGAAATCGTGACGAATTCTTAAAGATCTATTGATATCAGATTCTGCCGTTTTACCTTACCTTTGAGTGCATTCTGATCATTTGTATTCATTTCTTATATAATGGATAATTAAGTGACAGTTCACTCCCTACCGTCACTTCCACTATAACCCAGCCCTTATTCTTCTCTCATTTTAGTGTAAAACCGCCCATAGTTGTGAACGCCAACTTGGAGCTGTGTTTCATTAAGAGTACAGTAATTTTATATACTTACGTAAAAGATTGAAAATTTGTAGGCACAGAATAAACTTTTGTCCACTAAAAAATATTCATATTACAGTACTGGCTAAAATTTGTTCTAGCCGCCCAACCGCCTAAGCCAATTAATCCGACCAGATTTGGTCAGAGACGCCCAAGTTTGGCAACGCTGGTTGTGATGTGCTACAATTTTTTACAAATAAATCCTTCGCAGATGAACCTTAACACACATGTTACTACTTTGGCAATTTTTTCCAACTAACGAGTTTTATAAAAACATGCCAAACTAATTTGATGTATTGACACGCTAACTAGGAATAATGGAACGTAATTGGGTTGCCTGTGATTCGACGACATTTGTATATAACCCTGCAACTGCAACAAAAGAAAGACGCGCTTTTCTGCGTCAGTAAATAATGAGTTTACCGCTACCCAACTGTTTTCAATTGTTCTAATGTTCCATATATTTACATAGGCTGCATTTCTTTATTCATTCTGAACGTTTGGAATAAACTTTTTTGTTTATTTATTCTTTAGAACGTTCCTGATGATATGTTGACGTATATTTCAAACGAAGTCTATTCATGATGAAATGTCAAAGCATACTGAGCATCTTTCTCTTTGACACCATGTCTGAAATCCCACGTGATCTGTCAAATACTAATGCATGAAAATCCTAACCTCAAAAAAATCACCCGTTATTATTAAACAAAATACAAAGTTGCTTTTTGCCGACGATGGACGGCCGCGGCGGTGAAGGAGAGAGCGATGGGTGAGAAGAAAAAAATCGCTAAGGTAAACTTCAGCATGCAAATAAAAACGTTTTTAATGCATTTAAAATTAATTCGAAATGGTGCGAATAGCAGGGTAATCTGATTAAATATTTATTAACATAACCAACCCATTTTATCGCAAATGTAACCATATGACCATAAATGAATTTCATTACATATATTATATTTACATTAGGGTGGTTCTAAAAAAAAGTAAAGTCGGATTATTTATTTATTTCATTTTTAATAAAAAAAATTTTAGAGGTTGCTCAAAGCGCTCAAAGATTCGCATGTGTTTACATACATACATATGTATAAGGGGGAAAACAAATTTGTTCTAGAAATTGTATATAATTATTACACCAAATATTTTTCAGTCGGCAAACACTGATTTTCCTCAAAAGACTTTGAAAGAATAATACCCATTTGTTTATTTAACTATTTTTTTAAATGCATTATTTTTTATTGATCCCCCTTAATTTTTGGTGGTTAATATTTAAAAAGGGTTAACTAAACCATTGGGTATTATTCTTTGAAGTTTCCTAAAGAGAAACAGATTTTGCCGATTGAAAAATATTGATTTTCAAGGATTTTATACCACTTCTGAGAAAAATAGTTTTTTTTTCACATATAACATGAGCGCCTTTAAACTATTTTTGATTTCCTAAAATAAAAATAGTGGCACATTTTATGAGATCAGATTTAAGATTCTGATTTGCCTTTTTGCTTGCATG
>NW_016160705.1:0-20802 GCF_001687245.7 Rhagoletis zephyria | reverse complement strand
TATTCTGTTTATTCCGGCTGTGAAATGGGATTATCCGGAATGTATAAAGAAACGCAGCCATATATTTCTTTACGAAATAAAATTTAAAATAAATAACTTGGAGTGGGTTTTTCTTTTGATATAGGTTTACCGATACTTACGTAAACGTTTTTTATTCATCTCCTTCATAATGCATGCAGTAGAGGGTTTAGAAATAAATTGATAGTTTTTTACGAAGAAGAAGCAGCGAAAGCTTAACCACCCAATCAGTGTGAAACTTTAAACCAGTGGTGGGCACGCCATAGCTCACTGAGCGCTCTCCGAGCACGTGTGTGTTTCACACGTATACGAAGAGCGCCATCTGAGCAGTGCAATTAACGCACACAGTCTTACTTATTGAATCGTTTGAATGTGTTTGAATGCCGACCACAGCTTTAAACCATTAAACCTCCTATCATCATGTACCGTTTTCCTTCCGGTACAATATTGGGTGGTTACCCCCAGCAGAGGCATACTTGAACTACTAACATCTGTCATTAAAGATACCACTTCGAATGGTAACTGCTAAGCTAAAGCGATAAACTTTGTATGGGGAGAATATAATTTCGCTGGCGACAGATTTCAGTACTCGAAATTTTCTCAGGACAAGTTGGAAAGTGCAGTCCAAGATGTTGGGACCGAAGCTGCGCATACGTTGGGCAGCTTAACCGAATGTGTGGAGGTGAGCACTTCCTCTAGGCAGCTGCGACAGTGAGAATGCGGTGCCATCTGGTGAGCATATCGTTGCGGGTTTTTTAGCAAAAATCAATTCCTTTACCGTCTGTAGTTCACTTTCGGCCAAATATGCGGTGCAATAGCAATTGTCCTTGTTTTCGCCCGACGTTCGGTGAACTGTCAGGCTGTTGTTCTCTAAGAGCAGTCCGAAAGTCGCACTCGCATCGTTTTATTTTATCGGTGAACTTTCGGTCCCGAACGCGTTGAAACCAGTTACATATAGATATTAGTGGTATTCACTAAAGTGGGCGAGTGGCCTGGCAGTCTGGCAAAGGAGTAGATCAGCTCAATCAGCGACAGTTGACAACTCTTTTGCCAGAGTGCCAGGCCACTTGCTCAATTTGGTGAATACTCCTATTGTTGCACTGCACAGGGTAGTTTGGTGATCGAGCATCCTGTCACAGGACGGCTGTTGGTCTCTTAGATACCAGGTCTTTTACGATTTTTCACTCTCTCCTAACGATAATTCTTTTAGAACGCTTATTATGAAAGCAGAACGTGGAGTGGCGTGTGTAATAATTTTAACTGAATACTCTTTTACTACAATTTTCTCAATTCAAAACATAATGTTTTAAGCAGTAAACCTTTTTTCACGGAAATACTTCCGGTGAATTCACTAATTTGATTTACATTTTTAATAATTTAATTTATATGCTTATTTGACTTTTATTTATTGTGAAAGTTTATCAATGCATAATTAATCTAAAGTACACGCAGTCGAATTGAAGAAAAAAATAAATCTAAACAAAAACTCTTTGTGTTGAAAACAAAAACATAAAATATTTATTGAACAAGTAAAGCATTGAGCGATTGTTCATTTCAACTATTTATTTATCACTTAATTCATGCAAAATATTCTATTTACAATTTTCAGTGATTGCAACGCAGAAAATTCGCCGAAGGATGCTTTTCATAATTTAATTAATATTTTCTTTATAATTGTTGCAAAAAAAAATATGTCGTCGGAAATTAATTACATTAACGTTAAAAACCGACGGTAATCACTCACTTCATTTGCGCTCTTTTTTTAATTATTCATTTGCTAAAAATGCTAAAACAAACAAAAAAATCCCGCTATTTAGTTATATTTCAGAAAAAACGTCTACTGAAACAACTACACTTACCCAAAAGATTAACAAAAAATACTAACGAAAATAATGCATTTTATATTACTACACTTCACTTAATCACAGTGTATGCATTTTAATCAGTCAACCAAGCATTTAGAAACTTTTTAGTTATATACACACATAAGTAATAATATGTATGAAAAATTTTACACGCATATTGACTATTACACCACACTGTATAAATGCGTTAATGCAGTCTCTTGCAAATGGCGGTGCATACATTTTTTATTAGCATATGCGCAAGGTAAGGGCAAAAGAAAAAACTGAATTTATTAAATTTATTCAATGCAAATTAATAGCGGCTAGCTTGCGAAAAAAGCGTAGCTTAGCGAAGCGAAAATATTATTAAATTAACTAAAACACGCCGCACAAAAAGTTTGCGTAAAAGGCAAAAAACGATGCACACTGTGCCACAAATAATTTGTAACGGGTGATTTTTTTGAGGTTAGGATTTTCATGCATTAGTATTTGACAGATCACGTGGGATTTCAGACATGGTGTCAAACATTTTAGGACAACCCTATTGTACACACATTCTAGCGTATATTTAGATATCCGTTCGGATATTCGTGTATTTGGATAAAATCCGGATATCCGGTTCATAAACCTTAATTTCTCGATCCGATTAATATTCGATTTCGAAAAATGAGCTATCAAATTAAAAGCCTCGGCCTATAGACGTACAATAACCCCTTTTTTGAAAAGGGTTGCCACCTGGTAAATAGTTAAATATAAATTATTTAAAAGTTGAATCAGTTATTTCAGTATCCAGGAGGGTTGCCGCCTATTTACAAAGATAAATTCATATCTCTGCCTTGAAAGCACAAATGCGATCTGAAAGTCTAAAGTCTACTGACTACTGTACCTAAATTACCATCCAGTTTCGATCCATCCAGGAATTAAATCATGGAGAGATGGTTGCAGCTACTAGACCCTCCCCAGTCCTCTCTGGATGAAATGTGAGTAACCTAGCAACGGTGTTCAATAGGGTGGTCCAAAATAAGTAAAGTTGGAATTTTAATGCTCTCACCCCAATGGATTATTCTATCTCGAAAAAAGATTACCCCTATTTTTTTATTTTGAAANTCCGTTCGGATATTCGTGTATTTGGATAAAATCCGGATATCCGGTTCATAAACCTTAATTTCTCGATCCGATTAATATTCGATTTCGAAAAATGAGCTATCAAATTAAAAGCCTCGGCCTATAGACGTACAATAACCCCTTTTTTGAAAAGGGTTGCCACCTGGTAAATAGTTAAATATAAATTATTTAAAAGTTGAATCAGTTATTTCAGTATCCAGGAGGGTTGCCGCCTATTTACAAAGATAAATTCATATCTCTGCCTTGAAAGCACAAATGCGATCTGAAAGTCTAAAGTCTACTGACTACTGTACCTAAATTACCATCCAGTTTCGATCCATCCAGGAATTAAATCATGGAGAGATGGTTGCAGCTACTAGACCCTCCCCAGTCCTCTCTGGATGAAATGTGAGTAACCTAGCAACGGTGTTCAATAGGGTGGTCCAAAATAAGTAAAGTTGGAATTCTAATGCTCTCACCCCCTTGGATTATTCTATCTCGAAAAAAGATTACCCCTATTTTTTTATTTTGAAATCAAAAAATATTTAGAGGTCGCTCAAAGTTTTTCATGTATTTTATATGGGAAAAAACCAACTTTTCGTAGAAATGGTATGGAATTCTTGAAAATCAATATTTTTCGATCGGCAATCTCTGGTTCTCTTCAGGAGATTTCCAATAACAATATCCAATTGTTTATTTAATGCCCACGCTTGTTAGCCTGGCCGCGAAGCAAGCAGCGTCAGCGTTGTCTACAACGT
Source organism: Rhagoletis zephyria (assembly GCF_001687245.7). NCBI lineage: Eukaryota > Metazoa > Arthropoda > Insecta > Diptera > Tephritidae > Rhagoletis > Rhagoletis zephyria. The sequence continues at coordinate 17,078 of NW_016160705.1, read as the reverse complement.
TAAGCACAAGAGCCGGGTTGGTCCGTAGTCCCCTATTTATTCCAATTAAGGCAGATATTTGTAGTCTTTCCAGCTGCTTAACGATTGTGCCCTCATCCACTGCGCTCCACACCAAAAAAACGCCATACAATAAAATTGGTTTAACCATAGAATAAGCAAAACATCCTCCGCGGAAGGATCTATCACTTTTTAATGGCAACTTAAGGCTACTGACTCTTTTTTATACATTTGTTGATATTTGGATTGCCGGGGCGCTACACAGCTGTTAATGATCAAGTCCAGTGCCTATGCACTTTCCTTTTTTCCGAGGAATAAATCCTTAAAACCAATTAGTGGGCATGTTTAGAATCTAGTCAGCCACTTAGCACACATTTCGAAATTAGGACTTTCTGCCACACTCGGACCACTGTCGCAATAGAATATGCACACTTTTTTAATGTTTCATGTAGGTTCAATATAAAAGTGCGGCATTTTTCACAGGGGACAGTGCGGCATTTATTTACATTTATTGAAAAATTTTCGAGTCGGACAATGCAACGATAAATGTGGCAAGAAGCGAGATACCCTTCAATTGTTTAAATGGCCTCTAGAAAAAGTCTTCCCGAAAGGGTATTTTTCATAAGTTAACATTAAAAATTCAATACCAATGGCATTATATAATTAAATTAAAATGTATAATTTGGTTTTATTGGTTCACCATAATTTTTTACTGTGTAAAAGCTGTGCATATTCAAGTGAATAAAGAAATAAGCTAATTTTTCGTGTATTTTGATAAAAAGCGAAGTAGCCAAGGTATTTACTTCATTTTCAATACTTTGCTTCCTACATTATCATTCTTCAAAAGTAGATTAAAGTTAAACTTCTTTGATGCTTAGAAGTGGAGTTATGTGTATGTGTATATATTGTACATATAAGCCCGGTTCTTGAAGAAAATTAATGTGCCTATTCAAGTGAATCGGGGTGTATATTGTACCTACATATAACTATTAGAGTGCAAACTCAGAACTGAGAAAAATTGAACATTGAATTGCATATTAAAAACATAATTTGCTTATGGTGTTGTACTACATACATACATACATACATACATACATTCATATTTATGTATGCAAAATTTCCAGTTACATGCATATGTATACAAGTCTGCCCGCATGCATTTTTGTTTTTAAGGTTGCTTGCAATTTCACGTCAGCCATGTCATTTCCCCCAACAGATACTTCGAATGTATAACAAAACCAAAAAAAAGAATAAAAATAAATAAAAGCTACTAAAAAGTGAAGAAACAGAACGAAAATGAAAAGTGAGCCAAACTAATAGAAAATCAATAATATGAACTTACACTTAAGTTATAAGTGCATGTATGCATAAGTAGATGCAGATGTATGAATTTATGTATAGTTCGTAAGCATGTGTGTGGTATTAAAGTGTTATTATTTGTTGTTTTTGCAATGCGATGTTAAACACTTTTACATGCAATGACTGACAGACATACAAACTTACTTGGATGGATATATGGATCAATAGCTATCTGCATTAAATATACATATCGAATATTGACACATATTTACTTATGTACATGTTTGTGCTTGCATTTATTTTTAATGCATCTTTGTACATTGGGGTGTGTCANCGGATATATGGATCAATAGCTATCTGCATTAAATATACATATCGAATATTGACACATATTTACTTATGTACATGTCATAAGCTCTTTGTGCTTGCATTTATTTTTAATGCATCTTTGTACATTGGGGTGTGTCACCCCGAAATGTTGCGGTTTTTCAATTGGAATTAGAAAATGTATTATATTTTAAGGCTTCCGCCAAAAAATAAAAAAAATTAAAAATATTAAGATTTACGTGAGCTGGACCGATTTGAAAATACGATGATTTTGATAAAATATTTTAAGATTTTTGTGAAGAATTTTAAAGCTTAAACTCTTTTATCAACTGAGGTGATTTTTTTATTTATAAAGGCTCGATTTTCGGAGCTAACAACTAATATTTTTCCGAAATATTTTGACTGTACCGATTTTTTTTTTGTATGGAGGGTGAGGCACACTAATGTATATATGTATATAACATATCTATGTAGACATAGTTTTGCTTGTATGTAAGTATTGACGAAAAGAGAGCTAAAAGTGCATACATATGTACATTAGGGTGGTCCAAAAATGCATGTGAAAAAGTAAAGTCGGAATTTGTGTGCTCTCATCCCCTATAATTGTTGAGTACAATTTTTTCATCGCAACTGTAATTTATATGTCCGCCAAAACCCACAAAAACCCCGAAAAATGCAATGGGGGAACAATAAAAAATCGTTAGGGTTTTCCGATCGTAAAACATTGATTTTCAACAACTCTACCATTTCTACGAAAAATTGTTTTTTTGCCATAAAAAATACATGGAAAACTTTGAGCGACCTCTAAATACTTTTCGATTTCAAAATAAAAAAATAGGGGTATATTTTTTTCGATATAAAACAATCATAGGGGGTCTCACCCCCATTACAATTCCGACTTTACTGTTTTTGGCCCACCCTAATGTACATATTTATATAAATATATACATTTGTATTTATGCATCTCGCTTGCATTCGCATAGTCGCCACGCTTTGTAGCAGTAAACTATTTTAATATAATATTTATGCCAGCTGGCATAACTGGTTTAGTATCTACTTTTATCTACATTCATTCATACCTTTTTGCCTCTTGTGTTTGTGTGTGGCATTTTTCGTTAAAATAGAATACATACGTATATAGATACTTGAATGCCAGTTGTAAAAACATAAACAAAAATAAACAACAACGGCAAATGTGTCAGTTAATGCACTAAAAAACCTTTTTGCATATCAGTTGGACACACACACACACACACAAGTACTAAGGCAAACACTACGAGGCGCGCAGAGCTGCATTTTTACTGGAATTGTGTGTTTAAAAATACCCACGAGTATATATCCTGCAACCCCATTTTGCTGCTGGCTACAATATTTAAAACATGAGCGGCGCTTGCGAATAAACATCTCCACATTCGGGCATGTGTTTGTTGGCTAATATGCAATCGTAAAGTGTATTGAAATGGCATTTATGCAAATTGAAATAATTACACTTATGCCGCTTTTAAATGCAGCTATTAAAAATGGCATTGCGGCAGACAATGAGTTAAAAAAAAGAATGCATAAAACAAAGCAGCTATGAAAATAAAAATAATGCGTTAAAATAAAAGCAAGAAATTTTGTGTTTGAAGCCTAAGTAACGGTTCAAAGGCCTGTTATTAAATGAGTTGACATATGAAGGCGAGGGTTTTTTTTTATTATAGCGAAAAAATTAATTCAATGCGTAATTTCAGTAATTTCAGAGAAGGCACGGAATTCTGATGGGAAATGTAACATTATTTATAAAAATATTGCTTTTTGAAAAGAAAAATATCTACTTGTGTACATGTATAAGTATACATAGTATTTACATACGTACATTTATGCATATGTTGTTTTTAAACACCTACCGGGTATGCTTTTTATAATAAAAAGCGAATACGTTTTAGTAAAAGACTTAATTATTATTTTTTTTTTTGAAAAAACTACCCTTGTTTCAAAATAAAGTGCACACTTGGCCCGTGATTTTTTTTTAGAAAATAACTGCCATTATTTTAAGCATATAAAATGCAAAACTTGAAGTTTATGTGTACCGTTGAACCTTCAGATTGCTAATTATCAAAAAAGTCCAAAATAAAACAGGGTAAAAACCAAAATAACTTTCAAGATCTTCAGAAAATCACTAAAAAATCATAATGGGTTCAAAAAAAATTCGAAGAAGTCTTAAAGCAAACCAAAAACACCGACATGTTCAGAAAGTCTAATAGAAAATACCGAATAAATTCCAAGATCAAATTGTGAGAAATCCTAAAAAAAATCTTAAAAATATCGCAAAAGATTCGTACTGCCGGTTTCACGAAAACAATTTAGGTGAAAAAAAAAAAATTTATTTTGTCAGTTTTCTGATTAAATTCAAATAAAAAAATAATTTTGCACTACAATTACTTTCGCGAAACTCGCTTTAAGAAATTTTCAAATTTTAAAGTAATAAAAAACTGAAGCACTGAAAAAAAGATACCAAGTAATTTTTAAACAAATTTTGAAAACAGTTGAAACTAAAAAAAAATGAACATTTAAAAAAAAAATCACATTGAGCCCAGAAAAATGCTCGAAAAATGTCAAAACAAACAGAAAATTTCATAAGATGTATATAAAAAATTCCGGTTAAATTACAAAAATTTCCGAAAGAATCGTAAAAAATGTGTGTGAAAATCCCGAAAAACTTTCGAAAATCAAAATATCGAAAACCCGTAATACCAAATATTTATTTTCTCACAAATTTGAATTTCAAAACAGTTAGCAACTATTTTGGAAGAAAAACATTATTAAATATATTTCGTTTGACACACGCATAGTAAGATTTATTTAACCTCTCATTAAAATGATTGAAGGCAACTGGCTTCAAACAAATTTATAAAAAGCTAACCAATTTTAGGTATAAACTTTACTTATACATGTCTCCATCGCCTCACTCTAATATTAAAATATTTCGTTTAACTAGTTAACTAAATTAGTTTTGAATTTCTTAACAAATAGCAGCGCTTTTCAAAAACACATTTTCGAAATTAAGCTTTTTAACCTCTATCGCTTGATACACATCTTAGCTTATTGACATAATTTTAAATGGAATATCTGTAAAAAAAATCTGCAGCTAACTTTAGAATGGACTTAACTTTGACTGTAACTATGTCCTTTGATTGTTAATTTCCAAACAGGTGGCAACGCTCTTTCAAAAAAAAATCTTTTCGATATAAACCTTTTATACCTCTATCGTTTGATATTTATGTTACCGGCCAAACTCGATCTTAGGACAAACTAGATTTTCCTCGGCGAAACTAGTTCTATCTGGATACATCCGATCCATCCGATGCAACCGTCTAACGCGAAATCAAGTTGGACGAAACAATATTGTGGACTGCGTAGTGGGAGTTGGACTGATGATGGTTATTTTTTTTTTTTAAGCGCGGCCGTAGGCCGCTTATGCAGAAAGGAGTTCTACTCAAAAATACTGTGGCGCCTGATCTAGTTCAGCCAAGGCAAAATTAGTTTGTCCTAAGACTGGGTTTGGCCGGTAACATATATATTAAAATACATATTACACTTAACTCATTTAAATAGATTTTTAATTTCTAAACATGTGGCAGCACTCGACAAATATATTTTCTAAAAAAAAACTATCTGTCACTTCTCACGTTCGACATCCATTTGAGGACATTTTATTTAACTTGTTAATTTATTTTACTTTCAATTACCAAACAGGTGGCAACACTCTATAAAAAGTCTTTCCAAAATAACGCTTTCTAAAACGATATATTTTAATATCCCTACACAAATACTACTTGTTTTTTAATTTTATTTTGAGTTTCTTAACAGATGGCAGCCCTCGTCGCCATTTTTTTAAATAAATATTTTTTTAAATGTCCGTCATTCCATACTCATATAAAAATATTTGATATAACTTATTAATAAAATTAATTTTGAATTTATAAACAGGGGTCAACATTCTTCAACATATTTACGTTTTTGTACCCATTTTGTTTGATTCCCAAGCTGCTGTAATATCTTATTAAACTTATTAATTTATTGATTTTAACATACTCACACACTCACTCACAAATTTCACATTTAAATATAGATATGTATATAAATAAAAAATACAAGTGGGATGCTATGTTTTTAAATCTCAACAAATCCGCTTAAAAGTATCTTTTTAATTGCCAACTCTGGGCTGCTTATTTATGCCATCTTCAATTTCCTACAAATGATTTGTAAAATATTAGTTTACATGCAGTAGTAGTAGTACTACTAGTAATATATTGGTTTATTTCCAGTTTTCAATTAAATTTACAATATTGCATGTATTTACATACAGACATACATACATAAATGCATATAGATAAACTCTGCAAACGCAAAACTTTGTTTCAAATAAGAGTAAATATCAGTTTAANTCATGTATTTACATACAGACATACATACATAAATGCATATTAGGTTCATTCCTTATCTTTTTGGACTAAAATCTGAAAAGTGTCAAAATGCCAGAGCGTAAGCAAAATGCGCTCACTAAAAGAGAGTAACAGGAAAAGTAAAGGAACGCAAAAAACCAAATTTTTAGTCCAAAGAATGGCAACAACAAAACTAACGTCAAATAAGAACAGAAATGTATGTACAAAACACATTCACACAAGCACAAGCACAATAAACACTTGCTATATCAATTATTTTTTGCCTCCTTCCAATTTCAATTCATTTCTTTTACTTTTTAGATTATTCTCACTTTTTGCGTATTCTTTAATTTCCGTTAATTTAAATTCAGTTGAGTTTGACACTTTTCAGGATTTTGCCAGAAAAAATTCTTCTGACTAAATCTGACTACTTCGGACTGATGAGAGTCGCTCTCACTGACTGTTGCTCTCTCATTTTTGCTGTCATTTCCGAGTTAAGGAACGCTTTTTGGACTAAATCTGACTACTTCGGACTTTTTCTGACTATTTCTGGGAGATAAGGAACGCGCATATAGATATACTCTGCAAACGCAAAACTTTGTTTCAAATAAGAGTAAATATCAGTTTAACGATTTGCATCATAACAAAAATTGAGCCATTCAGTAAAACTCTGTAACTTTTTAAGCGTAAAAAATTGCCGAAAGTTGCAGGAAAGATCAAAAGTATTAAATATTTTATTCACAAATGCAAACGCAGATACATACGTACATTTGTATGTATGTATGTATGTATGTGCATGACTATGTATTTTTGTGTGCTAAAAACACAGGAAGTGTCAAAAATCACAAAAACACATTTGTTGATAAACAGCGCAAAAGGCTTGCAAATATAATCCTCAGATGCAAATGTGCTGTTGCAGGCAATTTAACTGAAAAAAAAGATACCTGATAATTGTAAATTTCATATTGATGTAGTATCAGCGTAGCAGTCAACGTGAAAAAGTGACCACAATATAGATACATTTGGGCGGGTCTATTTTTATGGTAGATGTATTTTACACTGGAGGATCCTATGTGTCTAAGCGAATTCGCTGAAGAAACCATGAGTCTAAAATCAATTTGGAGTTTGCCAAATTGCAAAAATAGGTTTCTTAGCATTTTAATGTAGTTTCGTATAGAAGTGCTTAAATTTTGTATAAAAACATGCTATAAGGGTTTTTTGTATTTGGAATCCATTTCTGAACTTATGGTTCTTTATATCCACATTTTATTCCAAACCTATTTTCGCAATTTGGCAAACTCCAAATTGATTTTAGACCCATGGTTTCTTCGGCGAATTTGCTTAGAATTAAACGTAGAAGCTTACAATGCTATACGCACATAATCTAAAAAAATTGACCCGCCCTAACATACTACATACATATGTATATGCAACATTATATCTACATATATACATACGTAGACTCATCGTTAAATAAATAAATATCTAATAATTTTAACAACATTGAAAATCTCTCGAATTGCAAGTGCACGCTCGTATGTATATGTATATGTACGAGTATGTGTACTACTAGTGCCAACTAAATGATTTTATTATTAAAAGCAAACACTTCAAATAAACTACTCTAAAGTAAATAGTGTAAATAAGGGTTTTAATTATTTGCATATGTGTTTTCTGTAGCAAAATGTTGCAATGGTTTTCGCATTTTTAGTTGATTTAAATTTACTCAATCTCGTGCTTGTCTGTTGTTGTTTTTGCAAATTTATATACACGGTATCCGTTTTTTTTTGCAGGTATGAAGCAGATACTCTTTACTAGTTTTGTAACAATTTACTTGTTTACTAAATCAACATGCATTTATTTAGTACGAAAATTAATTTGCATATTTTCATGCATATAAAAGATTATGAATTTTGGATGGCTCAAACTAAAAATGAAATAGCCTGTGGTTAGCAAACACCAGTGCATAATACTAGGTACAATTGTACTTTTTTTCGAGTCTTTTTTGAAGTCAAACTTCTTTGGCCGTGGTTGGTTGGTTGGGAGCAAATTGGCAAATTCGACGGAAATTGCCCACGGAAATGGTACAACGGAAATGGTTGGGGCTGAAACAAGTGCACATGGTATTAATTTAACAAAAACGTGCTAATGGAATGTTAAAGAATAAGACTTAGATAAAGACCAATACAAGCATTAAAGTGAAGGTGAGTACGTAAATTGATAAAGAAAACGATAAAGGCAAAGGTAAAAATATGAACAAAAACAAAGATGCGCAAAGATAAAGGCAACAATGAAGATCAAGGAAACTTTACTGTGCAATAGTGAAGGGAAATATGTAGATGAACAAAATGATAAACATAAAAGTAAAAACAAAGATAAATATAAAGAAGATGAGGATGAGGATACCGCTAAAAGTAAAGATGAAGATAAAGAGAGAAAGGTTCAAGTAAAGATAGTTATAGAGAACAGGATATAGATAGGGACACAGAGAACCAATCTCGGATTAGGTCGGCATCGTAGAGACTATAGAGATTTTCGGGTTTCTCGGGACCTAACGATATAATAATCGGTTTTTTTTATCGATATTTTTTATTGAAATTTTTATCGATACTGTTATTGACTTTGCTATCGATATTCTCGGAACTTATCGATATAATAATCGATATTTTTTGTTATCGGTTTTGTTTTCGATATTGTTATCGATTTTGTTAACGATTTTCCTATTGCTATTTTTATCGAATTCGTAATTGACAATTTTATCGATTTTGTTATCGATACTGGAATCGATCCTGTTGTTGATATTTTTATCGATTTTGCTATCGATATATTTATCGATTTTGTTACCGATGTTGTTGTCGACATTGCTATCGATACTTTTATTGAACGTGTTACTGATAATTTTATCGATTTGGTTATCGAAAGTTTAATAAATATTTTTATCGATTTTGTTATCGATATTTTTATCGAATTTTTTATCGATAGAAATACCAATATTACTATCGATTTTGCTATAGAATGGATGTTACTACCGATTTTGTTATCGATAGAGTATAAAGATAAAAATAAAGATAAAGGAAAGCAGTATAACATGAATGTAATTATAGCGAACACGGGTGGAGGTAGGCATCTAAATAGAAAAAAGACAAAAAAAAAACCTTAAGCAAAAGCAGACGTATGTATGTATGTATACATATTAGTTATGAGGCAAAATAGATATGTAACATAAGTTTCACTTCTCCAGTGTGGCCCAGGCGCACTTACTTTTTTTTTTAATTTTGTGGTACCTTCGACTCAAATACAGCATCCAAGGTACATTTATGTATGTAGTTTAGATTGGTTAAAAAAAAAAGTCGATTATCTTTTTACAAATTCCCTGTGAATTGTTTTCGGGACAGTGAAAAAAGATTCCTGTCAAAAGCGCAGACTTTAATATTAAGACTTAAAGGACGCGGAAAGATTATTAGCTTAAAAAAAAAGAGAAAAGAAATCGCAATTCATTAGAAATATTGCAACACATGTCATGAAAACTTGCAACAAATTGCTATTGCATTTATCAAAAACTTATTGTCTAACCGTCGATGGGTCTGTGTGCTTACACGAGTTTATGCGCATGTGGCAAAACCACTTAGATTGCTAAAATATTAAATTCATAGAAATATCTGTAATACAAGTTGCAATTCAATTTTTTATTTTTCTTTTCTGTTGTACATTGTTTAGGATTTTCAGGCACAAACAGCCATACACATGTATGTACATACGTAGCATTCAAAATTTCAGTATAATAGTTTATTATTATTTACATTTCAAATCATTGAAATGTCACGAACTGTTGCAATTATACAAAACAAACAGTTTTATGTTGCAATGAGTATATCTTTATATTTGAATGCACATGTTTGCATGTGTGTACATTAATATCTTTAGAGATTATTAGGCAAATTCAACAAAGTAATTCCTCTTGCGCATCGACATTTAAATGCTTTGAAAGCACATTTAATTTATACAATTCATTTATTTATTTAAAACTTTTTTTTATACATACTTAAGCACTTTTTCATACCTAAACATACTTATAACAGATGAGTGCAGCGAGCTTTAAACCAAATAACAGACTTTGTTCGTTGTCCGGATATGGTAAATTTTTATTAAATCTCTTTCTTTCATGAGCTTTCATGGATTCCGCACCCAAGTTGTTTATTTTAAGAGGACCTTTAAGCATCTCATATCATCTTTACTCTAATTGACCAGTGCTTGGCCAAGCTTCTCCTTTGATTTGCAGATTTTTGATGTGCAGCTTGATGATGTTACACAAAGCGGAGGGACCTGCAGTTTTATGCCGCCTGCGAACGGCAGATGATTTTAATGAGAAGCTTTTTCAAGGACGAAATACATTTGGAGGTGTGGTTACCTTCCGATCAGCGACCGCTGTTAGAAACCCCTTTTTCTAAATTTAGATCGAATTGGGTCCTGCAGAGTGGTAGTACGCACCTCTAACCATGCAGGCACAGCTGCTGCTGTTTAGTCAGTTTTGAAAAATTTTGCTTTTATAAAATTTGAGACATATGAGCCTCTTCAGCAGTCAATATATCTAGGAACCCCATTTTAAAGATGCTTTGGTATTCACTCTACAAGACTCAATGGCACCAAAACTGCACCAAACATTTTTCCATTTTAGTCCGAGATTTAAAAAATCCTAGCATTAATATAAAATAGGGATTAGAGGAAGCCGATGAAGAAATTACGTTGTAACCGCCAAATACTGCCTGCTTAAACTGTGGGGAAGTAAAATTCAGCTCGCACAGCTGTCTGACTGCGGAATCTAAATAGCTGGAAAGCAAATCACTGCGATCATACCTCAATTCTGGACGGGCTTAGTCTGCCGGAAGTAAGTATAGGACTATAGCGTGCCAACAACGATCATAAAATAAGGAAATTACTCAAATTTTCCAACTCATCGTGCTGGTTTGTAATGGAGAAGGCTCCCTTATGGTACGACAACGGGCACTTCAATTTAACCTAACCGCCAAAACGAGTTCGGCAGAGCTCAATGATGCAGGCCAGCCTTTTTTATTTCCGTGGAAAATGTCGCTAATTAGAAATACTGTATCTTTTCAAATCACAATGGGTCTCCATCTTCCAAAAACCTCTAAACCATAATGTAGCAATTATTGCCTTATTTTATGTCAAAATCGTGTGATTTCACAATAATTTATATGCGGTAATCGTGTCCAATAAAACATAAACTGGATGCAACAAAGGCATAAAATGAGGCAACCTGTGACTGTACAGATTGGGCCTGATTGGGACAATAAAAATATGCCAGATTGGTGCATTTGCGGCGGTCGTGTTATTCCAACTTAAGCGTATTGTGTGGTCACAAGCTTGCCCGCTAACATCTCTCTGATATATGTGTAGAGCTGTGTAAGCTGCTCCAATAATAGATCTGAATACTTAGGATTAATATGTGAAGTAATTCAATTATTATTTTTACTTCTTCACAGATATATATAGGTTATCGGAAAAGCAATTCCAGTGCAGTTGTAACTAGCCGCTAGTACTGCACCTGTTGATCTCTGTCTGTATTTATTGGTACGGCGTAAAATAACTTCCTTATATCCATTATTGTCCCTTGCTTTGTAGCCATATTCTTTTTTTACAAAGTTAATTTCCCAATTGACTTGGCCAATAATAGTGGCAACAGGGAAAAAAGTCAGCAAATATTGCAAGTAATTTAGTTGAGTTCGCGAGTGAAAAAATTAAATGCAGATGCGGGTAAATGGAGTAAATGAAATGGATACAATAAAGATATTTAAATAAAGAATATGCACAATATCAAGAAAGAGGGCAATAATAAAAGTAAAAGGCACAACGGCAAAGTGTTGACAATGGGCAGGAAAAGCTATGAAAGCTAATAAAAAAAAAAAATAAATAAAATACAAGAATGCGTTAAATAAATGAAAAAGCAAAAATAAAACGACTATGAAGCTTATTGTAGCTACTGTGGCATGTTGTCAGGGTAGCCAACTAATTTTTGAGAATTCCCCGATTTTGCCCGACATTTTGTAAAATTCCCAACCCATAGATATCTTCTTTTTTAAAAAAATGTATGTATGTATTTATATATACTGCTGGTATTTCTATTTATTCTAGTTTTAACTATTTATAATTCATCTATGGATTCATAACCCAAACCAAACTTTTATTAAGTTTGTTAACAAATAAAGATTAAAAATATACATATAATATTTGCATACATACATATGTACATACAGCGGTCGAAAAAATGTATTCGCACCAAATTATGACAAGTTTTCACAATCATTATTTTTTTTTTGTTATTTAATTTGAGTTATTTTTATAAAAATATAGTTCATTCTCTAACAAAAACCGTTTAAATCCAAGTATCAAACTTTGTGCAATATTAAAAAAATAATCAAAAAACTTTCATACAAATTTCGAGTTTTTTAATCCGATTTTCTAGAAAAATTTTGAGTAAGCAGTTTTGTAGCCCACTCAATTCTTGTATAAAGAAGGGCAAATTTCAAGTACCTAAACATTTTCGTTTTTTATTTGTTTTTTTCCGAAATCGTTTCGGTTTTCTTTCACATAAAATAAATTGTGTTTATTCTTTATATGACAGCAAATGCGACAAAGAAAATTCTAAAAAACCAACGGTAATTTTTAGGCATTTGAAACTTTATTATATTAGAATTGAACGAGCTACAAAACTGCATACGGTTTATTCCACGGTGACGGGTGAGACATTTCAACTTACTTTTTTTAAATCATTATGAAATTAGTAAAGCCCAAAAAAACACCTAATTCCTCAAAAAAAAAAATAGTTCATCGCCACTTCCCCATATAAACTGAAATTCCCCACAAAAAACGGTCCATTCTCCAACTCCTCACTCAAACTAAAACTCCCCGTAAATCGGAGAATTCCCCACGAGTTGACATCCCTGCACGTTGTAGCGAAAGTCACTTTTGTTGTTGTTATTGCGAGAAAATGCAAAAAGTAACACTGCGCGCTTTATTTTAGATTGAGAATAGTTGTTGTTATTTTTACTAAAAAAAAGCCAGCCTTAGTGGAAATTACACTACTGCCTTTTTTGCTATTGTGCCTTATTGCGCCATTCTAATGCGGGATTTGCAACAGTTGTCTTCCCTATTTAGAGCTTTGCGTCGCTTTATGCCAGTTGCTTGTATAAAAGTAAGTATTATTTTGCATTTTTTGCAGTCAATTCTATTGCACTTATTTTTGATATTGTTGTTGTTGTCTATTTAGTTGTTCTGACCATGTTTGCATATCGACTTTGTCACAACTGCCACCGCGACAGCCACTGCCACCACCACCAGCACCACCCATTTTTGCATGACAATGCCAATCCAAGTGCATATTTGCATATGGACAAAACTATGTGTGTGTGTGTGTGTGTGTGTGCTTGTGCGTATTTTAGCACTGTCATCTGGCTGGTGTGAATGTGTGACATTAGCTGCACTATGGCATTTCTGGAGCAAGCAGCAGCAAGTAGAAAAAAAGCGAGCACATTGCAATTGCCACCATTCTTGTTGTAAACTTGTTGCTGCTACTGATATTGTTGTTGCTGCCACTGTTGTTTGTTGTTATTGTTCTATTGTTGTTGCTAGCGCTTTTTGTTGATTTCGCAAACATACATACATACATACATATGTACGTTGAGCAGAAATGCAAATAAGTTGCCATTTTGCGTAATCGAACCGCTGGCAGTGCTCGTAGTCAACAACAATGCAACTAGTATTTGTGTTTTTGTTTTTGCTGCTATTGTGCTATATAGCTTTTCTTTTGTTTTATTTTGTTAATGCGGGCATGTACACATTGCCGAGAGCAAAGCAAAAGTAATCTAGTTTATTTAATTTGAATATGTTCATACATATATGCATTCTACATATACATATTTATATGTACATATCTACTTACACGTAAATTTGTTTTTATATATGTACATATGCATATTTGATTATGTATAATTCTCAGCTGATTTTTTATTGTTGGTTGTTGTTTTTATTCTATTTGCTGTAGTCATTTACCACATGCAATTTTCACATTCATTCGATGGCAAAAAAATGTCGGAACACGCACAAATATTTTCGTTGCTGGTTTTATGCATATGTGCATATGTACTCGTATGTATGCCAGTACTTCATTGTAAGAGGTGTCCTTATTTTTCTACTTTGCAATAACAGAAAGGATCGCAGTGCATTTGGCACTCACCAGGCCGTGATGTGCGCCTATTTGACTTAAAAAAAAAAACCGTTCAAAATAACTAGCGTTATCGATTTTTTATCGATATATGTTACGACGGTGTTAATGAAATATATGTACATATATGGAATCAAATAGTCTGTATAACTCAAAACCTTACATAGAAAATAACAGTTGTTTTCGATTTTTATTGATATATTTGATGGCAGTTTTATTGGGAATTGTGAACGTATGTATATACATACATTCAAAAGCATGCCCATTATTTTTTTCTATATTTATCATTACCGATAGATTTGTTATAGTTGATATCAATGTAATAACCGATAGCGTAATAAGAACGTTCGCCGATAGTTATTTGACGACGGTGTTACTGAAATACATATATACATTGTCAAATAGTCTGTTTAACTCAAGAAATATCGTAGAATAATAATCATCGGCATCGATTTTTTATCGATATATTCGATGGTAATTTTATTGAACAATTTGTAGATAAATTTTAATATCTACGTAATATCCAAATAATATATTTGTTTGTCTATATTTAGCGATAGAATTTTTAAAGATTGTTAAGTATATAATTGCCGATAGCATAATAAAAAGCTTTATCGATGGTTATCGACATATTTATAGATATACTTGAAGAAACCCTCTTACATATATACATATTTAGTTTTATCATTTTTCATAAAAAATCGATACATTTATTAAAATACTTACCTAAGGACTGGTTATACAATGTCTGGATAACACAAATTGGAGGTAGAAGCGACCACTTCATCGATCGTACGCTATATGCATGATGGCGAATACATCTATAACTATGCTAGACATTGAACAAGCGGCCCTTAATACTTTAAAGTTTTCCGATATATTTATCGTATTATATACTTATCGCTGTTTTCTATGAGCTATCGACAAATACTTACTTTTTATATTAACGAAAGCATTATAAAAACGTTATTCAACAGTGATGCTCACATTCACCGATATATTTAAAGATATCCTCTTCGGAATTGTATGTATGTATGTATTAGCTACCACTTTATGTGATTATCACTGTTGCTTTCTTTTGCCTTTGGGCTAGATAGACTGTTATCGATGTTGAAGTCGATACCATATCGGGCTCCTCATACCTGTCGAAGAACCTTCAGGGATCTTTGGGATATTTGAACGCAAATGATCTACCAAAGGCAAAGTTTTGATGGAGATACACATGTAGGTCGATGGTGCCGCTCACCAGCTTCGACGTCATGTCAATTGGATATAAATATTTCAGCCTAGAAAACGCAAAAGTCATCTGGGATACTATAGGCCACTCTTCAAGCCAGTCTATGTGAGAAGCCCCAACTTGCGTTTTAATGCCAATCAAATGCACTTCTATCGAGAAATTGAATTCCGGATCTACGATCAATTTCAGCTTCCGTGAAATGATAATCACAACTTCTGTACTTCTCCTCGACTCTGTTCAGAATTGGAGCATGGCCCGTACCAGTTGTTCATACCTACATATGTATGTAGATGACGTGCATGCTTATGTAGATGTGTTTAGGTGGAGTACCTAGAAATGTCTTTGACGCCTCTTGGGGCTGTTAATAAATATGCGCGCATGGCCCCTATTACCTTCCAATCGCAATCTTGCAGGAGATAATCGCTTTGAGCGCTTTCTTTCTCAGCTCTTCAGTGTACCTTTTTCAACAAAGTTTATAGTCGATAATGACCCCATAAAACTTCATAATTTTTTACTATAAAAAAATTCGCGCATTTGAGTGATGGAGCTGGAAAGTTGTCTCCTCTTATATCTCTTCTTAAACCGCCAGATCCATGGGCCTAGCCACGTAGGGACAGGGGGGTGCTCGAGCCCCCCCTAACTTTAAAATTTTCCTTATATATATATAAATTAGTACCCTGAAATGCCAGCTTAATAGGGTCGAGCCGAGAACGCTTCTTTGTGTCTGTACTCTATTGACAATCGCGGTTGTGTGAGCTGCTTGCAGTTACTGACTGACCGTCGAGATGAACTTCGCTATGACTAGTCATCTAGTCTAGGACGAAAAGGTCATCTGCGCATACAACACCCTTAGGAAAAATCCGTCCTTTTTATAGCAAAGCGCCTTTTCAATAATCCATTCAACTTTGTGCAAGGCTGTTTCGAACGATCTACCTTTGAGCGTCGCTAGAATTGTCATAAGTAAGGCAGCCTTTTTACTTACAATTCTCTTCATTACTTTAAGGAGAAACCAAGACAGAGACTGAGCGTGGAGTGTTTTAGCCGTGTTGTGGAACGTCTTTCTTAGTTTTAGGAATGAAAACCACTTAAGTATATCTCCCTTCAAAGCCTTGACTTATAGCTAATATAGCTTAGCTTAAGACTGGCCCAATAAATTGTCGGTGGCGAAGAAGTTATTGCGGCAGTCGTTCTTTGAAGCCATAGCCGATACCTACAATTCCTTAGAGAACCCTAGATTTATAACCTTATCTTTTGTTGAGATTTCTTCTTCTAGATTGACTCGTCTGGCCACTATATTTCCATATCCAGGAAATTGGTTTTAAAATAAATGCTTTAGTGCTTCAGGCACTGCCTTCTGGTAGCCTCTTTCCGCTTTTTTCAAGAAGCAGGATTCATAGAAAGGCGTCTTTTTAATCTGCCAGCTTTCGAAGTATATGCGGGGTTTATTTATTTATTTATTTATAAAATCAAAACAAATTCACGTAAAAATGAACTACCCTAACTCCTCAGTTGCCACTAGCAATAAAGCAATCGCTACTATTTCCATGTCCACATA
>NW_016160704.1:0-60451 GCF_001687245.7 Rhagoletis zephyria | reverse complement strand
CCAAATATGTATCTACATATGCAGGTATGTATGCAATTTTGCACAGTGTAGTTTAAAAGCAATACCTTCAAGGGTATGAACGAATAAATCGTCTACATTCTATAAGAGGCGCACTCAGTCTCTATTATGGACATAAAGAAATAGTTTTAGTCATAACTTGTGACATATCTTTTAGTTTTTCTTTGCATATCTCAAATATTCGGAGGGAACTGATTTCCTTGCCAGAAACAATCAAAATGCTGACAACCCGTTGCGTCTTTTAATGTTTTCGACTTCAAGCTTAATTCAGTATTTAAACATACATAAATAGTTTTACTTGTCAGAGAAAAATTTACTCCGTTTGGCTTTGGTGCAAATTTTTCAGCTTAGGGCGCTGATTCGGCGAGTTTCTCCGCTGGTACGAAAACTCACAGAGCAAGAATTTTAAGAGGATTTTTGCAGGCCTAATTTAGTATATAGTTCCCCCAACCTCGATAAAATAGCGAAATTTCCTATTGGGCACCAAAGTAACATACGTTGATATATGCATGCGTATGTAGACTTTTTTTGTATAAATCCTTTATGTGAGTATTTTTTCGCAATCGCATAAGTGTAAATGAGAATAAAGATAGTTGAGCGTGTGTGCGTGCTCGTTTACTACTCATCTGATGTTGCTTGAGCATNTTGTCGTTGCTGTGGTGAATACAGCTGCTTTTTTTTTTTTTTTTTTGATAAAATAATTCATTATTTAAATCTTATTTTGTTTTCTTTGTATGAGTGCCACCTTTTTCACCGTTGAACGAAAGTAGCGCTAAAGTGTAAATGAGCAGAAATCTGAGGGGAAATATACTATGTGCGTATGTATGTATGTATATGCAGTTGACCAAAAGGAAAGCTGCAAAGACAACGGCTACCATGTGTTTAGAATCACTTCACTTTGTAGTATAGTATGTATTATTTAATTTAGAAATGAAAAAAATTGTTTATTCATAGCACTCACAGACAATTTTCAATAATTTCCAGTTGTTTTCTTTCACAATGTATAGCCCATATGAGTATTCATCGGTCTCTATTCACCAATTCGCTCACTGGCAGGCTTTCACTTCGTTGATCTGTGCTGCTTCGTTTTCGGATGCTTCCAACTGATTCTTTGCGAATTTTACTGTGTTTTGCAAAAATTCAGGTGCGAGCATTGTTTATATATTGATTGCGAATTTTTACATGGGTGCTGGCATTGTTTATATGTATACATGTTTGCATGTACAGTTGTCGATTCCCCCAGAAGCCTGAATATTTGCTGAAATTCTCAATTGCTTTACGCACGCCCGAAAAGCATCAAAATAGATTATTACCCAAAATAGGTGCATTTCAAAAATTACAGACATGCCCATTAATTTACCCAAATATGTAAATACGATGAAAGAAATATAGCCACAAATGTAGCTTTCAACTAAAGATCGCATGAAATTTGAATATTGAAGAAGTGTTTTTGTAAAACTTGCAATTTAACAAAAAAAAAAAATTTTTTATCCATAAATGCAATGGCTCCTATCAGTGAGTTATTGAAGTATTGAGTGAGTATTTTCATTTGACCACTCATTATTTTGAATTTACCCATAGATTTTCTTCATCAGTAGCTTTGATGCCAAATGAGGTGTCAAATTAAAATCCTTGTACTTTAGATGTGCAATAGGGTTTTATTTTTTTTTAAAAGAGTTGCCACCTTCTAATAAGTTATATTAAAATTATTTAAAAAACTTAATTAAATATTACAAACTGGATATCAATGGAAATGGTTTCAAAAGCTGTGCCTCCTCTACAGAAGGGTTGCCACCTGTTTAAAAAGTTAAAATCAAATTATTTAATAACTTAAATGAATAATTCAAATGTGGGTATAAATCGAAGAGGGTTTGAAATTCTTTATTTCTGGGCTATATTTTGCGGGGTTGCCACATTAAAAAAATCAAATTCAACTTAATTCATTAGTTAGCTAAAACATATATCGCAATGTCAGAAGATTTAATCTTTTAATCTTTAGTTTCAACATATAAAATATCAGAAGAGGGTTGCTACGTATTTAAAAACTTACATTAAAATGATTTAATGTATTGGATATATTGTTAAGAGATGGACACCAAACGGAATGGCTTAGAAAATTCTTATTTCCGATCCTTATTTAGGACAACAAGCAAATTTAACTTAGTTCGTCAGTTTGTTGAAATACATGTGTATCACAATTTCAGACGAGAGAGATTTATGAAGATTTTAGTTTGAAAATGCTTTTGAAAAGGATTTCCACCTCTTTGAAAAGTCGTTAACTTATCCGCAAGTTTTATGAAATATTAAGATATCGGCGTCAATCGAAAGAGATCTATGAAAGCTGGTCACCTTTTCGAAAAGTCATATAGATCTAGCTAAGTATATAGTCATTAGATTTGCACCGTTCTTTCGAATTTCCAAAATGAGAGGTCAAATTAATCAAAGCCTGTAAATGTGCGATAAAGTTTTGCCTTTTTTTTTGAACTAAAATCTTTTTTATCGGTATAAGGTGATTTAAATTTTGATTCAACTAAAAACCTTTACAATGCGAGACGTCTCTTCACGTAGAAATGGCTGCAAAGGATTTAGATGAAATATGGCACTCGGGTCACTTTTAACTCAAACTAATATTTGAAATATTTCTTAAGTTTTTGAAACTCATTTTTGGGCGTTTTAACGCCTTGCCGGTTTACTAGTCTACATTTCTTCCTTCAATATATATTTTAAATTCTCAAATTAGTGTACCATAGCGGTTGAGTATGTAATTCAGCAGTTCCTTTTTTGCTTGAGTTGCTTATTTGAGTTTTTTCTGTTGCCCATCATAATATTTTTAAGGGCATTTTATGCTATATTTTCATACAGATAATAAACCATTTTAAGGTCTCTTCGAAAATGTTCAAAAGTTGTAAGTTTTTATTATCAAATTTATGATTAGTATAAATTTCACTCAGTTGGGGCTGTTGTTTTACCAAATTGATAAAATTTATGTCGGCCGCCTGGACACTTGTAATGGGTCAAGTCAATATTTGTAACCATACTTTGTTAACACTTTAATCCAGTTATTGTTATTGTGGTTCAACAGCAAACATGTTTGTTTTTGATGTAAGAACATCAAATCGAGTTTTGCCGTAAGGGATAGAAACTTACATAAACATAAATATGAACATAAAATGACACAAAAGTGAGTAAATACATACATAAAATGTCGAAAATTTAGTACAAGTAATTGTAATAGTGTGCAAGATATTGCACTCATACAGATGCTGACGGACTGACAGCTAAGTAAACAGAAAGAGAGTTAGAGTAGAATATGGGGTATGGAGCAATTGTGGGCGTTTATGAAATTTATGTAAGTCATAAAACATTTCCCTTTTGGGAGTATCATAAATATTTACATGCTTAAGTACATACACACATACATACATTTTAATTGGCCATTTGGGTAATGGGAAAAAAAAATTTAAATGAAAAACTAACGAATTTTTTTTTGGCAAATTACATAAATTGCACTATAAGGAAAGTTTTGAAATTACACAAAAAAAAGCCGAAACACGTAAACTTAATTTTGGATCGAAGTTTATGGTTCTGTATACCGTTTTCCTAGATCTGCATCCGGATTCCAACTTTCGCTATCGCTAAATTGCTAAAGCTGAACTTTTCTCCGAATTTTTGGCGATCACCAAAAATTGTGATTCTCTTCTCCCTGTCGATAAAACTTGCTTAGCTAAAATTTCAGTATTTTATCCTGCCGCAAGTGGTGCTGTGGAGCAACAGCAGCTGGCAATTTTCATTTGCATTTTAATGGTGATAAATAGTGAAAATCGAAGTATGCGATAGCAAAAAATACATATAGCAGAAAAACAAAAGTATGCGCAGGGAGAATTTTTCACAATGTATGAACATTTTTTTTTCTGATTTCCTTCCGCTTGTTTTTATAAAAATTTATTAAAAAAAAAAAATAGAAATTAAATTCGAAATTATATTAAAATTTAACGAGCTACAAACATTTTGTAAAAAATCTGACAAGAAAGCTAAAAATTTTTATACATATTACTTGAGTTTTGCTAAAATTAAAAACATTTTATTTATTTTAGATGAATCAGTCGTTCACTATGTGATGAATCATTCCATTCATCCAGAGTGTAATATTTTAAAAATTAAATAAAATTAAAAGAAAATATTTTTGTTTTTAAAAATGAAATGAAATTAAAAAAGGTTTATTTGAAAACGCTAAAATCTAAAAATGAAAGGTAAATTGAATAAAAAAATGAAATAAAAATTAAAACAGATATTACCATAAAATAAATAAGTTTCCAAAAATTACATATTGTTAAACTTTTTTTTTTTTGTAAACCAATAAAATCTAAATATGAGAAGTAAATTAAACTAAAAAATTAATTATAAAAAAATAGAAAATAAATGCTAATATTGTGGTTTGCTGGTCGGAAGACATACCTCCAAGCCAGTCTTAAATAACCCAACGAAAGTGTAATGTCCGCGAAGAAGCTCTTGGAATTTCCCCCTATGATCTGGCGTTTCACATCACGGTTTATCGTACAGAGAAATGAATTTGAAGAATTTTTTCCTCTACACTCCTTGGTGGCAACAACGATCCGGTTCGATGGTGAGTCTCTCCTTGAAACTGTACATTATGGCTGTGTTTCAGACGAAATACCTTAAATGCCTTATCAAGGAGCGCAATAGTTCTGGTGGTTGGTTTAACGGAGATCGTTTGAGATTGACCCCTGGACAACTCAATTCTGGTGTCTCCGAATGAATCTTTAGCGCAGAGTAATATTGGTAAATCATTGGGCCAGTCGAAAAAAACCCCACGACAGTTCGACAAACTCAGTGGTGCAGCAGGTCGGCGTAATCAGACATTCACCACACTTTCTCTCACTGGACGTTTTGTTTTAGTAATATCTCGACTCCAGCGCCACCTGGCGGTTCCTTATTTTAAAAGTATTGCCCTTAATATTCCCAATACATATCCCGGATATGAGCCAAATCGCATTGTAAATACGAATTTTTTAGTAATAACTCGACTCCTGAGTCACTTGGCGGGTACATTTTTTCACGGCAATATTTCCCTTTACGATATCAACATTTTTACGATACAAATATTTTCCTTACGACTCCAGCTCCACGTGGCGGGTCAAATTGTGAACTGAACTATCAAGAGACCCCTCAAATACACACAACGCGCCATTTTCAAATATTCCCACTTCTGCCCATGAGTAAGCCACTGCTTTCACATATCTCCAAACCATGTACGAGCTTTTTTAGTCTATAACCATTCTTGGAAATTCTGCAGTAGGTACGCGAAATTTCAAAAAAATCGGTACAGCCACTATGGAGCTTTGGTATTAGAAAAAAACGGCTGTCAAATATATATTAGTATAGATAATTCGACTCCAGCACTCCCTAGCTGAAAATTTTTTCGCAGAGATGTTTTCCCTTCTCTTACCGATACATATATAAAATATGACCGAAATCGGACTATAAATACGATTTTTAGTAATAAGTCGATCCCAGCGCCACCTATAGGGGGTTTCCCTTTGTAACGTTTTTTCTTGGCCAAAGACAAAGACAACAAAAAAAGTCTACTTAAATCGGACAATCCCTTCTCGAATTATGGGGCCATACGCTTTACGCAATTTAGTTTTAAATATATAGAGATATAGATGTAAATTTTTAAATAGTTGGTAACCGTCTTCAAAATTCATTCCCTGAATGCCTTGAAATAAAGTCCCAAATGTTTTAAGCGGGTGGCAACCCCAAAGTTTTTACTTTTACCTCAAGAAGTGTCGCTTTTTCAAAGTTGTGTTTCAATCATTCAATTTGATGAAGTATTATGGAAGATACGGCGCTTTATTGACCGGATGCAGTGAAAAAAGTATATAGATTAAAAATATATTTTTCTTTTTAAAACCCTGAAATCTTAAAATTCAAAAAAAAACTAAATTAGAAACAATTTAAAATATAAAAATAATACTAGATTGGTGCTTACACATATGTTAGTGTTTGGCCGAGCTTGTCCCCCGATTTGTGGCGTGCGCCTTGATGCTGTCACGCCAAGGGGGAAGGACCAACAATTCTACGCCGACTCCGAACGGAAATTGTATTTTCATGAGAAGCGTTTTTCTTAGCAGAAATAAACACACATTGCAAAATTGGTTTCAAAAACTAAATGAAATTAAAACAAGTAAAGAAGTATAAGTTCGGGAGAAACCGAATTTCACATACCCGGCGCAGGTATCAAATATCGTCGTTTCAACTTTGTCTTTTCGTGATGCCTTTTCATGATAAGCAGGGGTGTTTTCCCTATTTAAAACGTTTTCAATAATATGCTGACTTGATAAAATCATTGAACCAAATTTGGTAGAAATCGATAAAGCGGTTATCGAGATATACCTTTGTAGTCATAAAGTGGGCGGTGCCAAGCCCAGCTCCTAAAAGTCTTTAACGGTCTTATTAATTTTTAAGAGATTGCTGTAAGTATTAACTTGGAGTTAATAAGTGTCCTTAGTTTTTGAAATATCGGAGTCTTCGTATTTTTAAAATTTACTGTTAAACGGGAAGGTGGTGTAATTTTAAACCGGTTTGACAAATTTTCAACAAATTGCTTTTCCGTGCCAACGTTATAAGGTGCACAAATGTTGGTTGAATTTGATGAATCGCTTAGCGAGATACACATTTGTGGTCATAAGTGGGCGGCGTCACGCCCATTATCCAACAATTTATAGTAATACAATTTTTTGCCAAGTGATTATTGCAATCATCGATTTTGAGTGAATTAGTGGTACTGTAAATTACCATTCATATAATAAAGGGAAAGAAAAATTAACAGCGGATTTTTACGTTTTTATGGATTTTGATTACGAATCTGGGGCCTGATTTCAAAAATTCAAAAAGCAGGATCCAATATGGCGGCCAAAATAAATAATATCGCTGGAAACGTTTTTGTCGAGGATTCTTGTGGCTGTTGATTACGAATCAGATTGGAAAAATTCAAAATGGCGGACCCAATATAGCGGCCAAAAAATTATAATCGATTACATTCGCTTAAAACTTTATAATCGGGGGTTGTTGAGGTCGCTGACTACGAATCGGAAATTGGATTTTAAAAATTCAAAATAGTGCATCAATATTGGACTATTTATTATTTACTATTTATCGCGGAAAATTTAAAATTAAACGTACGTGCCTACATGACGTATGAGTTACCCAGACATGAGATGAGAATGTTACTCATACGCCATGTGCGTACGTTCGTTTATAATCTTTCCGTTAAAAAGACTAGATCCAATATGGATCCTTCATTTTGAATTTTTCAAAACGCCGAACGACATTTAAAAAGCTAAATTTTACAAAAGGTTTTGAATTGCTTAAGCCAAACCAAAAATGGAGAGAAGAAGTGGCCCGCTTGGCAAAGGATGTCCCAAATATATTTTTCTTTTTAAAACAATTATAATAATTAAGTATAAAATAGAAACAAGCAAAATATAAACAAAAAAGGGAAACAAAAATTATTCTGATGGAGGATTTGACCTTGGATCTCTCGAATGGCGCGCCAATGCTCCGCTCACTCGGCCTCTACTTTCATTGTGGAGGCAGCGCGCAAAACGAAATAAATACTTACTTTTATATTTGATTTCAAACTGAAATAGAAATTGAACTTTGACCATATTTAAAATTTTCAGCAATTAATGAGCCCTCATAATTTAACTATGTAAAAACCCCTTTAGAGGTAATTTAATGAATGTCTCTAAGTGCGGCTCTTAATTACAAAAAATTAGGTGTGCTAAGAAATATTTCATGCTAGAATACAAACAATTCACAGGGTAAAATGCATGCTTAGCAAACCGTTTTTGGCAATGATTTACTAAAGATAAAGAAATGTTTAAACGTATGAATATTTAAAATGCTGTTTTAAATTAAATTTAAATTAAAAGCGCTCATATAGCGGCTGCTTTAGCATTACTAATAAACCAAATTATTGTGCCACTAATTGACAGACAACATTCTCGGATTGCATGCATCATTAGGCGCAGTGATTAACAACTGCATGTTAGCATTGCTTGTTTCAATTAGAATGCCTGCCAATTTCAACGACAAATGTATGCAATACCTACAAGTATGTCTGTATGTATGTATGTACATAAGTATGTAAGCATAAAAAATAAACGCCACATTTGCATTAGCATACACATTTATTTTCGCATGATTCGCACCAAATGACAGTGAAATTGTGGCTAAAATAGATGAAATATCAACGAAATCTTGATTTCTGTCATTCTATGTTGACACTTTCAGAAATTAAATGTAATTTAAATGCAATTTGTTCGCACAACTGCCACATGAGTGTCCGCCCTCTGGTTGCGAATTTTTCACACCAACAAAACACCCATGTCGGCTGATGCGGTGTCACTGTATCTATGTGTGGCGGTCATGAGCTGCTCTGGCTCTGGCTGTGTGTGTATGCGCGTTGAAGCGACCAGCTGCTCAGGAATTTTGCCAATTAAATTTTATGTTGCACAAAAAGTTGCAAAAGAAGAAAAATAGAAAAAAATAAACGTGCACACACACACAGCTACATACTAAGGTGCCGAAAATGCGAAGCTCCGCACAGCGCTACATACATACATACATATATATGTACATATCTCCCACCCTTGGAGCGTATTGCGCGAATTTGAACGAGTTTGTGAATATTCCAAAATTAAATTCATTTAAAATGATTTAATTTTATGCCTCACACCATCTCACCCTTTGGGCTTTTTGCAACTGCTTAACGTGGCAGGTGTGGCAGCCAGCCACAAGCCGTTTGCCGAAAATTCAGCGAACACCAGCTACTTAAAATTTTTGGACCAACCGTGGCGAGCATTTAACTGCATGTGCATGTATGTATGTATGTATTTAAGTATGTTTGAATAGGTACACATTAATACATATATATATATATATATATATATATAGCACTCCCGAGCATCGCAACGATTTGGTAAATTCGTTTTGCTGCCAATTAATTAATAATTTATTTATACAAAAATCAATACCACTATAAAGTGTAAGTATGCATATGCGTGCGTGCATAAGGTTGCAATATACTGGTATGTACGTATTCATGTACGCGTATATTTCTATTTAATAATAACACAGAATTCTACGCCCAACAATTTAAAGTTGTTTTAAGAGCCAATATTTTAATGACCCGATCATTCATTAGTCAGTAGTGAGTGAGTGGGTGGTCAAATAGCAGTCATGAAAATTAATTCTGGATTGCATTATATTACATAGATACATATGCACATACATATGTACATACTGGCTTATATTAATATATAAATAAATATTTTTATAGCTCCTTCTGAAAATGAGTTTTAAGTATTTTATTAATAACTTAGTAAACGTTTGCGTCAGTTGCAAAGCGAAACAGTTTTTAAGTGGCACTTACTCGTAAAAGCTAAATATATACATATACATATGTATGAGCCATAATGAACTTATATACCCAATGCATGGTGCATTTATGCCTAGTACATAAATCGGTTATAAAACCTTAGCTCGCATTTTTTATGACTATTTGTGAATGCATACAGAGACTTTTAAATACAGGAAGGCGGAGTAATTAACCAAAGCAGCGATGGTGGAGAAGGATGATGAGGTGAAAGAAATGGGAAAATGCCTATTTTCGTAGGTGGCCATCGGTAGTGCTTCCAAAGAAATAAATGAACGGCTATGGCGGAACAGGTTTTCCCTTAGTCGGTTTACGGGTGCGCTGAACAAAATTATCTTTTTTTGGAAAAAAATCGTGTCACCCTACCACAGTATTTTCGCCCACTCCTTTCGACAACTACATAAAATTGCCATGTAATGCTCATGGATGTTATTTCTACGAGAGTTATGTCTTTACACTGATAGTAATTGCTAGAGGCATCGAAAAATCCACAAAGCCGCTTGAGTATAGCCCAGAACAAAACAAGAAAAAATCAAATTGATCTCTGACAAAAGGAAGAAAGCCGAAGAGCCGTTCTTCTGTGTAAGCAATTACATTTGCACGGCTGTACTCAATCCTGACTCTTGCGTACTCCTTCGCGCACTACATGCAACGGGAGCTACTCACGGTAGAAATGGAGGGAGCTTCGGTGTACTCACTGAAGTCTGCAGCGTCATCAGTAGGTTCATGCATCCGGTTGAAAAGCCACAGTAACAGCTGTGCACTAGGCTTGGAACCTGCTATGTAAAAATGCCTAACAATGAAACGAGCAAAATGGCCTCGGATGACTGCCACCAAATGTTGGCGACCATCGCTAACGAAATATCGACTATGATTTACGGATATGAACTGGGAATGCCCTTACCCTCTATAGGGAAGGTGCCTCTATCCAATTGCCGGATATACTCGAAAGATAGGAAATGCGATGGACGAGACACGGCTGTATGAAATAAGCAGCGTTTGAAATCTTCTACAGCTACCAGGAGGGGGCCCATAGTTTTGGTGGGGAATTGTGGTTGGCCTTCATGACAACACCTCCAACAACGAAGAGGAGCTGATCGATTTTGTGGCAGCACGGAACATCCACAAAACCCCTTGGGTGTCCCCTGAACAAAGAACAAAGAACCAAATAGATCATTGTGTGATAGATGAAAGATACGCTTCGAGCGTTCTTGATGCGCGTTTTATCCGAGTAGCCAACATCGACACTACCTTGTCGCAGCCAAGGTCCGCATGCGCCTATGTGTAATAAAGAAAGTGCGTCCGTCGACGCGGCGAAAGCTCGACGCAGCCGAGAAATCTCGTTATCGACTTTCAATCCTGCTTAAACAAGAAACTCTAAAACTATACCGGGAGATAAGGAGCAAGAGAAACGTGTATTCAAAAGAAAGAAACGAGAGGCCGAAAGACGTGAATGCGAAGAACTTGAGATGCTGGCAGACAGGAATGCGGCTCAAAAATTCTCTCAGAAAGTAATGCAGCAATAAGAGTATACTTGAGATATGGAGAAAACACTTCTCTACATTTCTGAATGACGACACAGGTGACGCGTTTGAAGAAGAAAAAAACCCGAACCAGTATTTAGGGACGAGACTCGCGTACCTCCAATTGACTAGGACGAGATTAGAACAGAAATAAGGTGGCTTAAAAAAACAAGGCCTCCGGAGCCGTCGGTATTCCGGCTGAGTTGTTCGAAGCCGGTAGCGAAGAGCTGGTCGGGCGCATGTACAAGCTATTAGGCAGAGGTAGGTCTGATAAATACATGCCCGAAGAGTGGAATCTTTGTGTACTTTGCCCAATCCGAATGAAGCGACATTACGCCGTTTGCGCCAATTATCGTAGAATATGCCTTCCTAATATTACATACATGGTCCTGTCGACTATATTGTGTGAAAGACTGAAGCCCTTTACGAACCAAGTGATTGGACCTTATCAGTGTGGCTTCAGACGCGGTAAGTTCACCATTGACCAGATGTTCTCAGCAGATATGGAAAATACACACGGCATGCAAATCGACACACACCGTCTTTTTGTTAGTTTTAAAGCTTCTTTTGATAGCACGAAGAGAAGCTGCCCGTACGATGCCATGTCTAAGTTTGGGATCCCCGCAAAACTAATACGACTATGCAGAGTGAGGTTAAGCACAACATCGAGATTTTTCAGCTTAGAAGAAGAAGCTAACGAGATTGGTGTAGCGGTGAACGACGACAGGACACACATTACTTTTGCCAGTAACAGCTTTGAAGAAGTGAAGGGCTTTGTTTATTTGGGATTTAGTATAAACATAAAGCATAAAGATAAAGCGAACAATAATTCTTGCCACCAGGTGCTACTTTGTTCTCGATGGGCAATATCGAAAAGGAGAGCCCTCTATCGATGAACAGAAATCACGGTCTATTAATCTCTCGTCATGTCCGTACTTTTATATGGCGCATAAATATGGACGATGCGAGTAGGCTTTGAGGGTATTCGAAATAATTATTCTAAGCAAGGTCTATGGCTTTGTTTGCGTGGGCGACGAGTACCGAAGAAGCGGCAATGACGAACTTTACAAGTCTTTTAACGACAAGAACATAGTTAGGCGCAGTGCACATCGAAATCCAGAGCGCTCACGAACACAATGGAAGCTTCAAACGCAGAAGAACCTGTGAGCACTTGCGAAGAACAACTGGCGCAAATCCGTGAAGAAGAGGCGAAGAAATTTGTCTTTATACAGATACAGCGAAAGTGGAATGCGAACTTTGAAAAAAAAAAACGGATATTGGAAGACATATAAACCTAAATATACGTCCTATGACGTTTATGTTTCGATAAAAATACCCTTCGAAACCATACACTTGGGTAGCCAATAAAAGCCCAATGGTAAACCTTAGCCTTGAAGACTATACCAAATTAGGAAATCTTAATACAGGAACGAGCTCAGTTCCAACTACCAAAAGCTCGTATTGCCAAACACGAAGAGCAAGACATTTAGTTTTTCGGCAAAGTAGATTTTAATTTTCAATCAGTATTACATACATACATATATACGCAATCGATAGAAGGGCGCAGACATTATTTGTGTCTTAAACGTTGAAACCTGCTTCACCTGCCTGGTCCACTATTAGCTTAGCTGTTATATAATATTGTCCGGTAAGTATTTCAACTATTTACCGTTGAAATATAGTTGGGAGGCTCCACGTTGTACAAGCCAGTGGTAGTCAAATGTGTAAGGGAAAAACAGACTCGTAAAAATTTTGTTTTTCATAAAAATTCATCTGCATTTCTCCTCGTCTAAATGAAGTTGTGTGGATAAAAAATATATCTTATAAACTTATGTAGTGGGTATAAGGACATTTCGAAATATTGCGTGCATATAAACTGTAAATATTTACATATATGTACGTACATTAAGGTGAATTTTAGGCCACCCAAAACCCAAAAAGTGCATGGGGGATCTATAAAAACTATAAATACTAAACAAATTTTAAATTTCCAATTGGGTAGTATATTTGGAAGACTCCTGAAGAGAAACAGAGTTTGCTGATTGAAAATTATTTGTTTTCAAGGATTCTATACAATTTCTGCGAAAAATATTTTTTCCCCAAATAAAATAAGTACATGGGGAACTTTGAGCGCTTTGAGACCATCTAAATTTTTGTTGATTGACCTACAACTTTGTATAGTTTATTTCTTGGGCTATGGGCACATTTCTAGGGGGTGAGACCGACAATCGCAACACTTTTATTTTTTTCCATTTAACTAAGGGCCACCCTAATGTACTTATGCACATACGAATAAATAGATAGCATAAATGATGATGCTTCAATCGAAACTTTCACACGCTTGTAGTACCATTGGATCATATAAGCTTATGTACATATACATACATACATACATACATATATGTATATATGTGTACGTAATAATTTACTGGAATGCTGGCATTTGAAATGTGCGATAAATGAAGTACAACAATGTGATTTAGAAACTTCTACATTAGATTGAGTTCGCTACCATACAAAAGAAAAAATAAAATTTTGCCACTAAATAGTTTGAAAGCTGTGTTATCGACACCTGAAATCGACCTATCTCGGCAGTCAGTCCGAAAACGCCGTATCTCAGAACACTTTTCAATAACGCCCTACTTCAGAATTTTATTTTGAAAAACGCCCTATTTCAGAATTTGGTTGAAGAATGCCCACTGAAAATATATATAGAAGGAGCTGAAATAGGGCGTTTATGAATTGGCAGCTGAGACAGGGCATTTTTTACCCGAATTTTGAGGTAGGGCGCTCTTCAATCTAATTGTGAGATAGGGTGCCTTTAACCAAATTCTGAAAAAGGGCGTTCTTATCAAGTTTTAAGAGATAGGGCGTTTTCGAACGGGCTGCCGAGATAGGTTAAAAATAAAACAATTTGGAAGTAATATAGACTTAGGGTGTTTTTTGGACTCGCTTAGGGCAACAATTTGTATGACTCAAATTCCTCTCAAAGTAAGCTCTCAATCTAGGGGGGTAGTTGCAACTATTTTTTTGAGAGCCAGTCTAATATTTGTACATACATGTACACAACTTAACATGCCCCGAGCATTAACCGATGCATCTACTTTATGGTTATCTGTGTATACATACATACTTACATACGTACATATATAATCTTACAGTTTGCAATAAATTAACTCGATGGTCTTGCCTTTGGCAGAAAGGACAAACTGTGCTGAGTGCATCAAATTAGTGTTGAATATTAACTGTAACCTGAGCCTCGAGTTCGCCGAACAACTGATGACAAAATGTAAGGCAATGTGACAAACGCTGGCAACCGACAAACCTAACCTACAGATGGCAAGTAATCTAAAATCTCTATGATCAGGAGATCAGATTAACGCTGAACATTTTTTTGCCAATATTAGTTAAGGTGTTGTTAAAGTGTCTGCAACTAGTAGCGTCTTGTCACATATATGTATATTGAGTTTAGGTGAGGAGATTAAATTATTTTCTAAAAATAAACTTCGACACTTCAGAGGAAGAGCAATACCTCTTACATCGCTCGGGATATCCCGTAGATGACATCCAACAGATGACTTAATCAATATCTGTCAAATTAACAACGCCATCAGATCTTTTTACTGCATAAAATGCCTTAAATAGTTCCCTGGAATTGAAGAATCTGGGATTGTGCAAAAAAAACGTCTTGATGACTATGGACTTTTTCAAAGGCAGAGTATTCGTGAAAAAACTGATTACGTTTGCCAAATGACTTTATTCTGTTAAAAAATTCCATGTAACTTTTTCCTCTCTGAAGAAGTGAAGAGTCAACGTGAGTATTCAAACCTGCATGGCTATTTAATACAGTTATCCTGACTCTATTCTTAAATGAGCGTGGAAAAATTCCACACAAGATAATAAAGCTACCATACTGCTGATCGATACTAAGGATTCGGATTTTTCGAAATGGGTAATCGGTACGAAAAAATCGAATTCATTTTAAAAATAATCATAATATAAATTGGACATGTCTTTTCTCAAAGTGGGTACTCGGGACTAAAAAATCGGCATTTTCGAAATTGGAACCCGGTACAAAAAACAAATTTTTATGTGTGAAATCACCGTAATAATCTTTATAGGTGTAAATAACGACTACTTGTATTTTTCCACATTTGTCCATTTGTGCGTCAGTACTAGTAGCAGTGATGCGATAATTGCCAATACTTTTTAATTTTTCTTAAATATTTATTGCGCTGCTCAAACACATCGGCATGGCTGCTAAGTTGGCCCGACCGCGCCCAGCTCGAAGAATTTTGGGTGGCCTTAGGTTTACATCAATGCGCAATTTTAGAGCACTTTAATCAATTACATTTTTGTTATTTTGGGTACTTACTTGAAATGAAGTAAATACTCACTA
Source organism: Rhagoletis zephyria (assembly GCF_001687245.7). Classification (NCBI taxonomy): domain Eukaryota; kingdom Metazoa; phylum Arthropoda; class Insecta; order Diptera; family Tephritidae; genus Rhagoletis; species Rhagoletis zephyria. Next base: position 45,051 of record NW_016160704.1, on the reverse strand, counting down.
AACACTTTCAGAGATAAAATAAGTATCCTAAAATACAAAGATGATTATAAGAGCACGTGTATGACAAGCGGGCAACTAAGTATGCTCAAGGCTAAAATATTTCGGTATATATAAGACGAAGAGATTAAAAGCTGACTTAACGTACGACCGAAATGTTGACAAATTCAACTTTTAAACAAATATGATAAAAATAATAAGAATGACTAAAGTAGCTGATGGTGTATGTGAGTGTGTTTAGTTGAGCACGAGTTTAGTTCAATGATTAATACAACAGGCCACGTCATTCAAAATTTTTGCTAGAAAGCTGCATGCATATGTACTAGCGCATTCAATCCCGGGATACAGAATCCGGGGATCCCGGACACTTTTGCACGTCCAAAAATCCCCGGGATTACATGTCCGTGATGCCCATATTTTTACTGATTCATTTACAGAATAAAAGAGATGTTGAAAGCGAAACAAATTAATTCATTTGACATAAAAAACGAGATAAACAGAACACCAAAATTTTGATTCAAAATGAACTTGAGCCATTTGCACTCGAAAGTAAATTTTAGAACCTGCCTGAATGACTGTACTTAATTAAATATTTTGAGAAGTATTGTGTAATAATGAAAAATCTGATAGCAATTGCAAACACAACATGATTTTACAATGTGGAAGGCTTGTTCCTCATTTTATTTGGTTGGCGTTTTGTGGAAGATTAATTTCTGAGGATATTTGTAAGGGGTTTTCTCAATTAATATAGATATTTAAGAATACTATACAAATAATTAGACCTTATATTACGAACTCTTTTGAATCCCGAAAAATCCCGGGATCCCGGGAGTATAATTTTTTGCATCCCGGAAATCTCGGGATTGTTAAAATGCTTCGGGATTGAATGCCCTAATATATACATATAGCACATATGTATATATTATTTAGCACCAAGTAAGTTAGAATACAAAACTATTTTCGTTTGTACACAGTCATTTTAATGATTCCTGGGCGGAAAATATTTAATTACTAATATACGAGTACTGAGGCATTTACTATGAAATACTTGACAATTTTTCAAAATAAATTTGAAATTGTTTTTAAAGCAGATTTTTAAATGATATATGTATATGTACTAGGGCTGATGATTACACCCGGGTAGCGGGTGAAGCCCGGGTATTTATCTGCCCGGGTAGACCGGGTACCCGGGCACCCGAAGAAATGTGGAGAAGTAAAAATTAAGCGCATTTACGATTATATACCTTAAACGAACGTACATAGGAAAAATCTATAAGAATATCCTATACCATATGGGGAATATTACAATATGTATTGGTATCTAAAAGAAGTAGCAATAATTTGACCACTGTAGAAGTATTAAACTGTAGGGAGCTAAAAAATAATAATAATAATAATTTCGTTTTTACAAAATATGCATACGCCATGGCGAAACCGGAATTTTTTGGAAATCATATTGCCTAAACTGTAATTTTAATTGTATCGATGAGAAACTTCTACAGATTGGTCAGAATGAAATCCCAAACAGAAGGAGTGAAAAAAAAATTTACACCGAAAAAAATTGTTGGGTCAAATTTTCAACAAAAGTCAAAAAAAAAAAAAATTGTTCGAAAAATTTACAAAAAAAATTTATTTCAATTGTTCTTTTATTTCTGATAAATACCCTATGATTAGTTTTTTAAATAAACTATAGGGTGGTCCGAACAAGAATTATAAACGTAAAATTTTCATGATTTTTCGATATTTGTTGAAAAACTCTGAAATTTTATATAAAACCAAAATCTATTTCATTTCTTATTTGAAAGGTGGCAATAAAAGCTTTAATTTGATACCAGTTTGAAGTCAATAGCTTCAGTTTTAAGAGAGTTATGCTCATTTTTGTGGAGTGCTAGAATAGATGTAGAATAAAAAAAAAAATTTGAAGATACTATTTTATAACACAGGCATATTTTATTGCATTCTACAGAAAAATTACAAATTATCAGTCATCTACCAATAAGAAAGAGAGAGAATAAAATAGTAAAACAACAGAGAGAGAGAAAGGTACCACCACAAGCTAAAAGAAAACACTATATAAAGACGGACACACATGCGGACTAATTAGTGACAAAAAAGAAAACACTGAAGATGGCGATTAGCCGAAACCGGTCTGAAAATAATAAAAATTTGACGTGGGATGACGGAAAGTCACCCGAAAACCAATATGATTAAATTATTCAATAAGTGATTCCGAGAATTTCCGTTCTATTTCTATGGAATAAATACTGAGAGTGATATACTAAAATCGCTATAACTCCCAGGAGGGCAGGTATGGGCAGCTGATTTTTTCACAGTTCGTTGAAAACAAATTATGTAACATTTCTGTAGTGGTTTGGAACTGGGACTCTCTGGGACTTTTTAGATATTGCTTACCTAACCCAAATTTAAAGGAAAAATGGACCTTTAGGCGGGTTTTCGCTCTAAAAAAGGTGCATATGAAAATGTCTCAAACAACATTCCTTTTTTTTACAGAAGATACTTGTCCGAAGGCAGATTTTTTTTCCGAATCAAAATACCTGTCACCAAAATCAAATGAGATTATTTTGAATACAGCCCTGAAATCCCCTCTTTTCGTGAAAATTTTGTATATTTGACTTCTAAAATCAATTAAAAATCAACGGGCCAACATAAAAATAAGCTTTATGTGTTTTTTGTTTACTTGGAATGTCTGTGACAAAATTGCATCATTAAAAACACTGAAAAAAATAATCGGAAAAAAGTTACTTTTCCACTAGCCGCAACACAGTGCGCCATGTATGTACTATTAATGATAATAAGTAACTACTTGACAAAAATCAACACCAGGGTGAGCCGAAAGACACAAAGCGAAAAATAAAACATAAAAGTCAAAAAAAGACCAAAAGTCTGAGGAACGTCCTGGTAGAGAACAAGGCGAAAACAAAAGTTTTGAAAACGTAACGTTAAGAATGAGAGGGCCGTCTGCGTGTTCGGTGGAAAGTTTTTTTTTCAGTGAGAACCACGGATGTTAATTCTAAGCCAGAGGAAAGCTGGATCATTTCAACTTCCAGATCGTTTATCATTATGGTGAACTGTCAATTTATGGAACAATTTTTCATTTTCTGTTAAAGAATAGTTCGTGTCTTAAGTCTTTCGTTATCTTTATTTACATAACTATCTTTCAGCTCTTTTTTTGATTAACTTTAATATTCAAACATTTCAAAGTCATGGAACACTATGAGATAGTTCAGAGAAGATTTGTTCCTTTTTCGTGCTCTATAAGAAGGTTCTTGGGACTTTAGCTCCCAAATTGTTCTTTGACAGAAAGTTCCTTAGAATTTTGTTCCCGTTTTTTTCTTTGCCAGAACGTTCAGGGGAAATTCGTTAGCATTTTGTTCTCTTAGCAATGTCCCTGAAAGTATTGTTCTTACTTTGTTCTCTCTGGGAACGCTCCACAGGGTTTTGTTCTTATACAATTCCTAATGAGAACGTTCTCTTCAGTTGTTTTCTCATTTTGGTTTTGGTTTTGATTCGTTCTTGGGAACAAAACTACGAGAACGACATTTAGTTTCGGTCATATATTTTGTTCTCACCAAAAATATTATTCAAGAAGCTTTATGTCGCGTTACCCGGGTGTTTTTCGTTTTACCGGCATCAACATATCTATATTACCCGGGTACCCGGGAAAATCGGGTAATACCCGGCTACCAGGGTAATCGGGTAATCGGGTATCCGGATACCGGGTAATAGGACTTTAACCGTCAAGGAGCATCATGTTTAAAATTTCTATCTAGCATTTTTGTATGGAAAATTTCACAATAATGAGGTTTTTCAGGGGACACAGCAAAAATTTTGTTATACTGAGTTTTTTGTTTTATCAAGGTTCGTTATATCGACTTTTCCCTGTATATACTGTGACCGATTTTAACCATATTTCCCTCGAAATAGTATTTAGAGCACTATCTTATCAAAGGCAACGAAAAACGAGCACTGCAGATGGCACAACGCCGTTACCGGATTGTCTCTAATACAAAATTGATAAGGGAGGACGAAAATTCTTCCCTGAAATACACCGTATTATTATTGTTATTATTATTATCAAAGTCAATAATTTCCAACTAATTTGATCAGTTTTAGGCTACCTTGATGCTCCAACATTCCGAAACTGGTGATGAGGTCTTCATAAGGATGTGCATGGAGGACGTAATTAAACTTTCGGGATCACCCAAAGCCTCCTTATGAGTAGCCATGTCCGTCTGTTTGTATGCAATCTAGTCTCTCAGTTAGGCCAATGCCTTAAGTGCAGCTTGGCTATCACTGCAGAAACGTAAACTCCTTCCCCTCTACTTTTTGCCACCACGCAAACTATGGCTTTGAGGATTGCAAATACTTCAGGTGGAAGAGCGAAGCATATTCCGTATGAGAAAAGTGAAGTTTATCCCCATTAACTTCGAAAAAGATCCCACATTCTGGCCCAGAGTCAGTGTGTGAGTTCGGGCTCAGTGGTGGAATTTAATCAGCATTCGCCTTAGGAAAATCAGCATAATAGACACAAGTGCTCAAATCTCTGCCGCCAGGAATTTCCGCCTCGCCTCACTCAGCGTTACACCAACATCCGTTTCTTTTTAGTCTGCAGGTAGCCTTTCAGGCTTCCCCAGGTATGAAGTGACGGTAAGTGCAGCAGTGCGTCAATAGCACTAAACACCACTCAAAATAATTAAAGTTAAATAAATAGGCAGACACATTTTCGTGGACCCCCACTTACAACTCGTGCACCATCATATTTTTTTTGTAGGACCCCTGGGGGGACCACTTTGGGAATTACTGCTATATTATATAAAATATTGTGGTCCTAAAGGTATCTTACTTTTATGTGAAATAATTATTTTACCTTAATAAATATTTAAGTTCCTTCGTCATTCTTACAAAAATTCACAAGCAATCAGTCATCATTTTTCAAAACGCTTAATGCACACCTACTATAATTACATAAATATGTAATTATAAACATATATATATGCTCGTACATATAAACATACATACATACGTACATAATCAAATTCATCATCATTTGTTTTGTTATGGCGACATTGTTAATATTCTGACTGTGAATCTGATTCAATGAATTTGACGTTGACGTACACTTTGACGTTGAGTATAGTGTCAAGTAAAATTTTCAGGTGCAATCAGATGAAAGCATAACAAATACAGACAGTGTCAGCTGCACCTCAACTCAAATACTTTGTAATAATTATATTGTTATCTACATAAGTATTTATCATCAGATATTTTTAACTAAGGCAAAATTTTTAGCGCACCAGCCTTGATTTTGCTTTTTTTCCCAAACAAAATGAAAATGCTCAACTGCTTACTTTGCTTACATACATACATACATATTCTTAATATACCCATATGCTTAACTTTTCGTGCTTGCTTCTCCACATACATACATACTACACGTGTATGTATGTTCATAGATACATACTTACATATACACATGTATGTACATATGTGCCTATTTAAAATTTTATTCTTATTATTAATTTACGCTTCGATATGAGAAAAATTTTCACTTAGACAGCTCACAAAGCAGCTGAATAACAAAGTATAGATAAAGCAGCTGAAGAGAATCGGACTAAATATGTTAGTGTGTATGCAGAATGTGTGATTTGCTTGCTTGGTTGGCAGGCGGGCAGCCTTGACGCGATCAGTTAAAAATAATTTCACCTGTACATTATTGCCTTGCGTTTGTTTTCAGCATTTTCATGTCGTTATTTATGACAGACTATTTAGTTGTTATTGTGATTGTGTAGTGATGAAAAATCTCAAATTAGCTATTTCTACTTAGAATGTAGAATAGAAAAAAAAAATAAATATGACAAAAGAGAATTCCAGACTAACGCAATTGCTAGAAAATAAGGCCAATGCAGTTGAAATATTTTGTTAATTAATCTAGTTTTGCAGATGGGTCATTCGATTGTGACTTGTTGGCATTTTACGCCAGAATGTGATCAATTGTGAATTATATTAACGATGTCGTCGAAACATATACAAATCGAAAGATATTTTTTACAGATTATTTTTATTTTTAAATATTTTTTAAAAGATTAATGAAATGAATTCCCTTGAAAATAGGTTACTCGAGAAATAGAGAAAATTGTGGCATTTTAAAATTGCGGTCGATTTCCCATTTTACATGCATTGAGCCAGATATGTAAGCGGAAACCGCAGGTGGTAACAGAGGAAGAGGGAGGCCCCCACTGCGATGGATGCTCACTTGGCATTTCCAATTGGTGTCTGTTGGTGGCGCAGAACTGACTGGAGTGCTTTGTTGAACTCGGCCGAAATCGTTTAGGTGGTTACAGCGCCAAGTAAGAATAACAAGATATATGTAAGTATGTCTAAGCAGTCCATCGGAAATTTTTAAAAGTTTAGTATGTTTATTTATTTTTGTTGTCAAAAGGTGACCATCAACAAAATTTTGTCGGTAGTTCAATGCCAGACGGATGGGCTAGTCAATAAGTACCCTTAATTTTGTATTCGGTGTATGCACGTCTATTTACTTGTACAAAAGTATTCGTATGAAGGCATACAGATTGGCATGGGTCGAAAATCCGCTTTTTTAGAATTTTGTTAGGGTAATAGCAAACGCATGGTTCATTATGATCTACGTGAAAGATGACAATTTTTGGTCAATATCTTAGGCTCGTCCAAGTCCATCAAAATTAAATGGGCTCAAAAAATAAAAATTAATAAATGCATTAATTAATAAAATTGCAGTTATCTTCGAAAGTGTTAGTCCTACATTATGGACCTTTTTTTTTGCAGAGAATCGAAGTAAGCTAAGAAACAATTTTTTAGCACTTGAACTTTGATGGACTTGGGCGAGCCTAGGAAATTGACCAAAAATTGTCATGAACCATATTTTTGTTATTACCAATCAAAATTCTATAAAAGCGGATTTTCGGCCCGCTTTGTCTTTTCTTGTTTTGGTGAAACTGACGATGCTGGACTTTAGTGCAATTATTGATAGATTCTTTTCAGAGCACAATTTCTCAATCAACTTTAAGGTTGCTTGCAAGTTAGAGGTAATGCTACAGCCACCATGTATCTGAAAAGCTTGTCTACATAGCTAAAAGCGTTACCTGTTAAACTTTTCGCAAATTACACAAAAAAATCAAGAACGCGATTGCTTTTTAAGTGACGAATAGATTTGATCAAAAATTCAAGACGTGACTGCCTAAACAAGACGCGATTTTTTATCAACTTCAAACTGAAACTTACCCTTACTACAATGCCAACTTGTACGCAAATTTATTGAATTTTCATAAGTTTTGCACAAAGACTAACAATTTTTTTGAGTGTGTTTTTTCTTCACGTATAAATTTCGATCCAGATTGTAGACCTTTAAGACGTTTTCATCGGGTAATCTGAACTATGACCCTTGTGTGATACACGTTAATCGACTCCAATCGGGACTAAAACTTATATGAGATATCTTCGGCTATAGAAGCATCGACGTATGGAACACAAAAATTCAATAATGTAAATAAATCACCTCAGTGGTTAAGTTATCAAAAAATAATAAATATCATGTGTGAATTCCAGAGATCGAAAATAACCGTCACCAAGTATCTTGTATGGTGTTTACCACTGACACAAAGGGCCTTATGCATAAAAAGTGAGCTTAAGCTCAGACTCAATTTTTGCACTGAAAGGGTGAGCTCAAGCTCAAGAATTTGTACTGAAAAACGAGTCGGAGCTTAAGCTCACTTTTTATGCATGAGGCCCAAACACTCATCTCTCAAGCAAAGAGTGTTTCTCACCGTGGCATATCACTCTTAGCGATCCTTTTGTGTTTTCCGTTGTGGGTTATTTATCAACTGCTGAAATTTCCCTTAAGCAAAGACACTTTGGCAGGGACTTTTATTTTTAAGTATCTTAACTTGTGGGTTATTGTAAGACTGAAAAATATAAGTGGGCGTACAGAAAAGAGTTAGGCATTTCTTTACATGACATATACGTACACATAAATGTGCGAACATTTATCACAAAGGAGAGAGCACCGAAAATAAGTTATTTTATTTTACTGAGAAAGCAAAGGATAAAATCAAAGGTAAAAATAAAAACGAAAACAAAGATAAATGCAAAAATTAAGATCAAGGTAAATTTAAAAAGATTACTAATATAAGGGCAAAGGTGAATGGGAATATGTAGATGTAGAAAATGATCAACATAAAGATGATAAAGATAACTATTAAGAAACTGATGAGGATGAAATAAAGGTAATTGTAAAGAAAATGATATAGTCACAGATTTGATATGTTTCTACGCACTTCTACGGTACCCTGCGTACACGTTCGTGGGTAACCGCGCTCTACGTCTACCTATTTTTCCTCTTCCAGGAATAAGTATCCGTGTCCAACAGCAGCGGAAAAAGATATGCAAATAACCCTTTCCCAGTGAGAGGTGTACACATCTACCGAAAATAAACCACCTGTTCTGTTTTGTGGGTTATTCTTTCTCTTGAATAGTGACGGTTGTTTTTGGGACACTTTTAAAGTGAAGAGGATATTTTCGACCTCTGGTAAATTCCCAGTGGGCTGAGCCAGTTACTATCCAAAAGGTAATACATTTGTATGCTATTATTATTGTGGCCTAATAATATTTATTTAAACAATGTTATTGAGTTTTAATACTTAGACGGGTTTTCAAGAAAAATACGAAAAGCATTAAATGTAAACAATTAATCATAAATTAATAAAAATAAGTTAAAAATCAACAGTACTTTAAAGGGAAGTAGAAAATTGTTGTTGTGCACCTTTGTTAAATTTTTCTAACTTTTGTACAAAGTTTGAAATTTGGATTTACATGGCTTTTGTTAAACATATCGTTTTGTCTCGGGGTATACAGCAGATACACATAGTAATACCTGCAATTTCTTTATTTTATTAAAAAACTGTACTGTAAAAAATGCTTGAGATCATTTCCGTTTCGCAGTAATATACAGTTTTTCTTTTTAGAAAAAAGTTACGAGCGTTACTCATACGCCATAGAATGCGAGTAAAATACATGCATACATACATCTATACTAGGTCCATCATTGGTTCTGATGGGTAATTAAAAAAAAATACAAACCATAAAAATGATAGCCATTTTTCGATGGCGAAACGTTCTGGGTAAATATTTAATTGAAGTAAATATGAAAATACTTAACTTATATATATGTATCTACTACATATGCATACAAAATTGATATGATTTTTATTAGTTTTAAATTCTATTGAAAAGGAGGCTACAGGTTTGCCCAATATAATAAAATCGGTACCATGGCGAATTCTCGCTGACGCACACAATACCTTTTCTAATTGTATCTATCTTCCTCTTTGCACTGAAAAATTCAAATAATCGCACGCGAATAATTTTCAAACAGCTGCAGCAACAGCTGAACATATATATGTATGATGCTAGGCATACTTGGCCTCGTCGCGATTTCACCAATGAATAAGCAATCTAACCAATACATACATACATCTGTACATACCGAAATACCACCCTGCAGGAAATGTATCTAACTATAAGTTAACTTGATGTTGATTAGGAAGGAGCTAAGGTCATTATTCTCCGTCTATTTTTTTTTTTTGGGGGAAAGCTCACTATACTTTTATGGCGATCAAGCAATGCATTAGATGTCAACTAACTTGTAACTAACTACTTTTGAACATAAAATATCAAAAAGAAAAAAAAAAACAATTTTTCAATTTTTTTTGCTTGTTGATTTATTTACTTTATTTAACATTACATATTTTGCTGCAGCTGGTCCCATATTCGAATTCCGTCAGACATAACTTAAAAATGAGAATATAAACTTTCGATCTTCATTTTATTTGTCCTGAATTCGAAAAAATAAAAGTAAAAAAGTGTATTCAAAGAAAATTTGTATGAGGATAATTAAATAGAAACTTGTTTCCTGAATATAAACTCTCGATTACGTCTGCACGACTCCTATATTGCTTTGCAACTAGTTTCGAGCTAGGTTTGATTAGTTAACTAGAAATTACAGTGCTTGTCAGTCAAGTTCGTACAGTAAATTTTTTTCTATGCTTCGAAAATATTTTGTTTTAATACAATTTTATTAATTTGTAATAAAAATATAGTTCAAACTACAACAAAATCCATAAAACTCAAAATTGATAGCTTTGTAACGATTAAAAAAATCTTCCAATTTTCAACAAAATTTCACACTTTTATTTCGATTTTTTTTTACTTTTTTACAATTTTATAGCCTATTTAATTTTACTGTAACAAAGTGCAAGTTTTAAGTCTCTATAAAATACCGTTGATTTTTGAGTTTCTTTTTTTGGCGAGGTTGTTGCACATTTTCTTCCATATGGAAGAAATGTGCTAAATTTTTATGAAAATTTTACGATGTTTCAATTGTAAGAAAGTTAGAAACTTTGGGTTTTGTGGATTTTATTGTAGTGTGAATTATATTTTTCTTAGAAATTAATAAAATTTAAATAAAACAAAATATTTTCCACATAAGCAAAAAAATTACTTCACGAGTTTGACTAACACTCGCAGTATGTATGTGATTAATTGGTAATTTTTTCTGCAGGGTATGTATGTATATGCGGTTATAAACACCATGCACATACACACGTATATACATACATACATACACTTAGATTTATGTAAACTCATCTCACTGCCAACTAAATATAAAATTTTAGTATTTTTGTTGCATAGTTATTTAAGGATTTGCATTTCAGAGCAAAATAAATCATGCGAAAAATATTTAGTTTCGTTGCTTTTTGTTTTTACTACCAACTAAATAAATTTCAATTAAATTTTTTGAACGTTTCGCTATTGTACAACAATGTTAATTTGTCCAACGTTAAGCGGTGCAACAACTCATAGTTCAATGATTTAGAAATTAGTGAGTCGCCGGTGTGCAGCAAGTACGACGTGAAAAAAAAAATGTTTTTGTGTTTGTATTGCCCACATTAATTTTAATTATGTAGTATGTATGCAAATATTTTTTATTTTTTTTTCTGCAGTCATTGCTGTGTACTTTCGCTTAAGCGCCTGGCTGTATGAGTGTATGTATGCATGCGTGTTAAATACAATATTTAAGTATGCTCATACATACTAACTTTTAATATGCTTGAAATATTCGTATCGCTTACATGGTAATTTGTCATCCGCTTGCCACCCATCGCTATAACGGCTTTGATTTTTATGAAAATGTATCACTTGTTGCTTGTAAAATTACAAAAACGCATTCATTAAATCGCAACTAGGCGGTGAATAATGGGAAATTTATAGTTTCGACCATAGTCATTGTTAATTTGTGGTTTTTGAAGTGGATTGCAGCATGAAAAATGCCCGTCAACGCGGAAGTGTATTTATGACCGCAAACCAAATTAACAAAATCATAAGTAACTGCATACACATATACATATGTACATATTTTCTGCGCACACTTGTCGCATGGGCGGGTGGGTGTAGTGATAAGTTATGCAGACTGGACATGTGATTTTGATTAAAAAAATATATTATTTTTTTATTTCCTTAGTATTTAAGTAGTAGATGACCATAGCAGAGGGGAGATTTCATTAACCCCTTTGCGCCGGACGCAACTGTGGTTTCATCAACCCCCTTGAGCCGTAGCAATTGTCTATTAGGGGGTGCTCCCTATTATCGAAAACGCCCTCCACGTCCAAGAAACATCCTACTGCCACCTATTTGTGCTTCAAAGGCTTCTCAATTTCCTTTGTTTGACTCCAACAGCGTGGATAGTTGATCTTCCGGGAAGATAGGCAAATTGGTATCTACGAAAGTGTTGCCGGTAAGGAAACTATCCCTGATATGCCTATCTACATTTCTCTCTGTTGTTTTTACTAGAAAGGACATATGACTAATGAGCCGGAATGACTTTGGTTAGTCTGCTGGTTTTCCCCACACCTTTGGGATGTAGCGGACCGTCACTTCCTGCCATTGTAGTGTAAGGGACCCCCACTCAAAATATGCTGTAAAAAGCGATATCAGAAGGATTATCAGGCGGCGGGGAAGTCATAGCCCATAGGAAGATATAGCCCATCTTATTTTATCCCCGACGAACAATCTTTTGGGGATTCTCCAATCCTACAGGGTCGTTTTATCCCAGTCTGGGTGTGCATGGTTTTGATTGTGCTCAGTGGCAAGCAATCAGGAAAATGTACTACGGCTAGCAAGTTAAGGGATGCTATGCAACAACTATTCGTTAAGGATCCGTAGGGTATTTTCATGAGCCTTTACCCGTTACCATGCCGGACCGTCAGTATGCGTTTTTGCGAGTACTCTTTGGGTTCCTGCGCTTCCTTGAAGGTCCTTGATCACTCTACAGAGAAGAGAGCATGAGTACTTTTTGCACATCTTATATTTTTGTTGTACTCCGTGAGGGCATGTTTGTACGTCTCCCATGAAAAAATATGTTTATCTTTATCATTACTTTTGGTGAAATACTTTAAAAGACTGGAGTATTTACATTGACAACCGCATTAAGTTTTATTTCAAGAAAACACCTAAATATTTTACCCATCAACTATAAATTAATTTCACTAAGATTTTAATCAAAAATTATAATTGTAATGTTATAATTTAATATAGGCACAAATAGTTTTATCACGTTGAAAATTAGACTTAAACTTTTTCTAAGCCAAAAGTTCCTTCAATTTTGCCTTACTTCGAAAGCTATGCATATTTTGGCATTCATTAGGTAAGAACCCCTTTCAAGATTGAAAATTTTCCATAAATAATAATTAGCCAATGTGTAAATAGCTCAACGCTAATTACCTTAAAAAATTCTCTTAACAGATTATTAACTTGGCAACCGCGTCTGCAAAGCATCCTTTTGTTTTGTGTATTTTGTATGTGTTTATATAGCCTTACTCACTCGCTTACAGGTAATGTAAAAGCATTTAGCATAAAAAGGAATTAGCTGTCTACGCCGCATTTTCGATTGCGTAATGCCAATGTTTGCAAAAGTACTAATGGAGCTTTTAACCAAAAAAAAGGTTACATCAAAGCTTTCACTCATACAATCGTCAACTCAATCGACCACTACGCTCATCTGCCATTTGATAAACCCCCCTTACAAATTGAAAGGAGTGCAAATATTTGCTGTAAATGTAAGTTATAAAACAAAAGATGCAAAATAATTTTAGGCGCGGATGTCTGTTGCTAAAGCAAAATGTAAGCAAACTTAAGATATAAAATAAACAACGAGCAACAAATGCGCGCATTTAAGCCGCTTACCAAACATCTGAGAGCGCGTATAAACAAACAAACCGAACAGAAAGAAAAAAGGGTAAAACAAAAATGGAAATTAGTGAAACGTTGAAAAAAAAAAACTTTCTGAAAAGGCAAAACGAGTACTTTAGCTTATACCCACAGCTTCAGCTTCATTTGGTAGAGTAAGCAGCTTGGCAGAGTGGTGGTAAACAATGTGCTGAGCCGAGAATGAAGATGTTACGGAAATGATTACAAAAATTTGAACTTGTGAATGTGAATTCCTCGTTCTGTACTATGTAAAGCTAGCCATATGTATTGCCGGCGTGTTAAGGTCTTACCAAATGAGCTTGTCCGGTGCACGAAATGTTGAAAGTTTGTAGCAAAAAATATTTTCGCTGTCGGTGTGCCATAAAAACTGTTTAAATTGTAAGAATAGCGTGAATGAGCTAAGTTTGAAGTTTTATGTCTCTAGCTCATCGGTTAAAAATCGATTACAAGATTTCACCCAAACAGACCAATATACAATTCATACAAACATAAAACGTTCCAAGTTGAATGTGGACTTCTACAAACAAATTAAAGTACTAGACAGATTAAATAACGTCGAGTCTTCTGAAAAGGATGGCAATATATTTTCGCATAAGTAAGAAATCTATGCCAAAGTTGGTCTAATAATAATAGTAACACAAGTTCACAAATTTAAGTTTGGTTTTTGTTCTCCAAAATCCACTATTTGCCGTATCTCATTTCCAGATTGTTGAATTGGTTCGTAAGATTTATGTACATGATTAAGTATGACCCACTTTTTGTTTTAAGTTGAATAACGGTAAATTGCAAATATCTCGAAAACGTATCCATAGAAAAAAATTAACTCCAATTTCGGAGTCTCCGAGAAATTCTACATAGAAATTGGATAGTGGCATCCATTGAACATTTTTGCTGTACAGCAGTGTAACTAATGTTGGGCAGTATCGATACCAGAACTCGATTCTCAAAAGGATCGATAGCACCTGATTTTTAAAAGTGCTTGAAAGGACTCAGTGCTCACAAAAGAACTCGAAAGTACTCAGTATCTACTCAAAAAAGGAATTCGAAAGTGCTCAGTACTCAAAAATACTCTGCTCCAATAATCGCTTTGATTCATGTACTCAGGATCGATTCAAAGTGCTCAGTATTAAGTATCGAATAGACTTAAAAAGTACTGAGTTTTATTAATATTTAACGGTATTCAGAAATGATTGTACTCAATTTGCAGTTTCAATAATTTTCAAGTGCAATACTTGTACCTAGTACAGTTAGCCATTAATTTACAAAACTGCATACTCAAAAAAAATTCTAAATAAAATTTAAGACAATTGTTAATTTCTAATGTACTCATTTTACTCAACTTCGGTGTAAAAAAATCATAGCCCAAATTATTGTACAGTGCACCCCATGATACTATAGTAAAATATTGCGCAATACTCAGAGATCATTGTGATTTTTTTTAAATTTGTTTTTGAGATGGCATATTTTCAAAAACTATTTTTTTTATAAAAAAAGTGTATGTGAAAAATTTTTCAAGAAAAAAAAAATCATTTGCATGCATGTGTACGTATATACATATTTTGAAAAAAAAAACCGTACAAAAATTCTTTTACTTTTTATTAGAATATACGATTAAGAAGGGATCATACGACTTGTACATTTGTAAAGATTTGCATATTTTGTCACTTACAGAGTGAAGTGATTTGGGCATTTTTTATTGAGCTGAACTTATTTTCGATCAAAATTTCTAGATAACACCACCAAAATGCACAAATCGTGTGATCCCTGCTTTAGAATCCTCCCTCATTGCAAAAAATGATTTTCTGATTTCATAAAAAACAAAGAAAACTGTCATCGAGATTTATCGAGCCCTCACCGCCGAAAAGATGGGAGCGAAACTTTTTTCAATATTTTATTTTTGATGCAGGAATGTTCCTTGAGCATCTAGATGCATTTCTGTATCAAAAATAAAATTTCTGAAAAAAATGTTTAAATCTGTTTGGCGGTTAGATTATACTTTCGTATAATCTTGACAATCTATGCCGCAAACTCTTTTCAAATACATCATCTTACCGGCCTATGAGAATAGCAACCAATACCAATATCTCTTAAAACCTTACTTCTTTTTGACTAAGTAGAATTGCCCTGTTTAAGGCAAGCGAAACGCAAAAAATTCGAGCAAACAGTTTGACAAAAATCGATAATGTAGGGAGATGTATGTAAATTTTTCTCGCTTCCATCCTAGTAAAATTTCTTAATCAAAAATATTCTTAAGCACATTAACTATGGCTTATTAAAAAAAAAAAACACAAAATTGTGCTTTTATCGAGTCACAGCGGCATGCATCTTCATCGTTATCATTAAAAAGTGCAAACAAAAAAAAAACAAATAAAAAAACATATATTAATAATAACAGCAATAAGAGCATCCTGCTCAGCGGCAACATCAATGATTCTCGCAATATTATATAAAGTAGCTAATTTTGCTGTAGTTTGTTTTCTTTACATCATTTACTGCCACCATGGTCGTCTTTGTAGGCAGAAGCGCGACAGCGCAAATGGTGGTGGCATTCAACTCGCTGGGTACCGCCATTGCGGGCGTCAATTTACAGCCGCCGTGGTGCGCCTTAACTTATGCTTATAAATGATATAATGAGTGAGTATGCATGCGTGTGTGTGTATGTGCGTGATTTTTTGTTTGAAATAATAAAGCGTCTAAATTAAAATCGTGTGTGAAAGTCAAAGCCATGCACACCGGTGAGAAGGGAGGGAAGCATTGTTCGTACCCTGCAGCAAAATAAACTGTTTCGTAACTAGTTCCGAACTAGTTTGAAAAGGAAGGGTTCTGGTTCTTTAACTATCCCAAAGCAATGCTTTCAACTGTCTTTATTAACATGGCAATTTACTACAAAGTGGAGCGTAACTGCTTTCTGACATAATTTCAAACAAGTTTAACGTGGAATGTACCACATAATTTGACAACTAACGTAAATGATAGACAGCAATTTTACATATTGACAATTATAAAAAGCAAAGGTATGAAACCAAATAGCATTTTTTTAATTATTTTCTAACTTGATACTTTGATACTTAAATAAAAAATTTGTGATACATTTGATCCATTTTAGGTTTCTGTTACGATTTTTTCGACATTTTTTCAAGCCGTCTGCCTGGAACTAGCGCTTTGCCAGATTGTCTCTAAATTTTGCTGTAGGGTAGCTACCAGTGTTGCCAAGTCATTGTAGTGAGAAATCATCAGTTTGGTTCTCAAAAGTCGTCATTTGCATGTAAAAATCGACAACATATAAAAAAAATTTAATAAACAGAACCAGGAAGCTGTTTTAGTATTTTTCGTCATTCTATTCTAGCTTATGCTTGCTATACGTAAAAAATAAAATGTTTAACTTTTTACGAATTTTTAAAATTCGCAGTACTTTTAGCAAAAATATTTTTAATTGACATACGATCAAATTTTATCCTCATTTTTTCCAACTGTAACTTAACGATGTGCATTAAAAACTGTTCACAGTTACAAGTTTTGCTAAAAAACTTATACATAATTCCTTCGCTCAATGAAATAGGTACTACTATGCAAGGTCACAATGCCAAAATTACGAATTTGACCGCCAAAAACTCCACAAATAGTGATAAAACGAAGAATAAAACTACTTATCGATAACTACTATTAGTGCTGCCACCTGATATAATTTCGATACGACAATTATGTATTAGCAGAAATTGTAAACTCTCAATGGGTCTTTACACTGCAATTTTTAGTTGTCTGCGTAACTATCTTCAAAGCAGAGTTGTGAAAAATGCGTTAATTTTTTAATGCATAGCATTTTAAGTTAATGTAAAAATAAATGCATACATTTCGAAGTATAATAAGCATAAGAAACCCATTAACTAATTTAATTTTGAAGCGAAAATTCTTTGTTGATGTTCAGGGTAGAATTTTGAGGTCAAAAAAGAAAGTGGTCGAAGTTAAGGCTGGTTTTCACTATGTCCGAGTCAATGGAATTTGTCGTCAAATAGGTAAAAACACATTGTCAAATGGAACTAAAAACGGTTTATCGATTGATTTCGATCAGAATAGGTCTTCAGGCGTATACATTTGCTGCTAAACTGGTTATCTGTCCGTATTTTTGGCCCATAATATAATCGCTATCCATCAACAATCAACATATATATCTATGAAAGCACACCGAGTTGCAAGCACATTGCTTTTATTTTTGTAAAACATCCAACAATGTTTACAAGAATTGTTCTACAAATAAACATAACAGAACGAAGCTGAAAAAACTATTAGCAATTATTCGAAGTCCTTCCAAAAGAGGTTATTTATAAATCGTTAGAAAAAAACGTAATGGATTTTAATAATGCAAACGAGCAAAGTCACTAAATACTTTAATGCATTAAAATTTATTCATTAGCTTGGATAATTTAATGAAAATAAATTTCATTAGTATTATGATTTCAGAATTAATGCATTGAAATTTTTATTCGCATTAAGTTTCAAAAAGTAATGCATTAATTATTCACTTTAGCATAATTGCGTTAAATACCATTAATGCATTAACAAATGAATGCATTTTTCAAAACTGTGCTTCAAAGTTGAGAGCCAGCCAAATTTGCACATACAAAAAAAATCGTCATTGGGTCACATAAATCGTCAAATCGTTATGGCAGTAAACAAATCTTCAAAATTACGACCAAATCGTCAACCTGGCAACACCGGTAGCTACATAAATACACACACGCATACATGCGGAACAGTGGCAAGCAACAGGCATATACTCGGGTTACCTCAGACAGCAAACATCGCGACGCGGGTATAAACTAGACACAGCAGGGTGTGATAAGATTCACACAAAGACGACGGTTGCGATAGCGATGGTGCCTTTAAAAGCTTTAGGTATAATTTATTATGAGTCTCTTGCGGTAAAAAAAGAAAAATATGAAGATATGCTCCCTAAGCAGCAACAACCAAAATCATGACAATATTTAATGATACCGACGAGCAACACCGCCTCGTATTGCAAATATGTTGCGCGTTGGTTGCTATAATTCTTAATATTTCTTGCTTTTGGTTTTTTAAAGTTTAACAATATGTCACACAATTTATCCAGAAACAGTTTTTTGACTAATTTCCATTAGTTTCTGGAAGAAATTAATTAGCAGGGCCATACATAGATATTGCTACACACATTTTATGCTGTAAAATTAAAAATAACTTTAAGGACCAATTTTACGTATTTATTTATGCCTATACATACATTGTATTATCAATAATCGCACGCACCACTTTTATTGGTTCTTAATAGTATACATGTTGGTGCATGTTTTATTGCAAACCAAATACTCTAAAACTCTACACAATTTGCAATCCTGTGGGTTCAAATCAGTCCTACCAGAGGGCTACTGCAGAGGAAATGAATGCTCGCTTATTCTTCACGGAAATGCAAAACAGTGACCGAATGGAAAGAAACACCTTACCAAACTATGACTAAAGCTAGGTAAAAACCCCTTGCGACCCATGGAATCAGTTAAGATGCTTCCTTTGATGACCGTTCATAACGTCTATCTTTTTCTTTGTTACATTATTCCTAAACGGTCAACGTTTTTCCATGGGTAAACAAGATTTTTCCCTCTGCGTTATTAACGTGCCTCACCAAACGATGTTTGCATTTTTCCATCCTAGTTCTTTCAAAACTGCAGTCAAGAAATATGCGGTACGACGTTTGAGAGCCCAATAATTTCACTCATGCATTTTTGCGGGAAATTCATCTCTCGGGCCATGATTTTCGTGGTTTGTAGGGGATTTCACTGAATTCCTGATTTGACATTTAAATTGTTTGTCTGTTTAAACTCACTAATCTCTGGAACGACTGAATAAAATTTCATAAGGCTTTAAATGGTATCTGGACCTCGGACATAACATAGGGTATAGAAAAGTGGGATCTGACAACTGGGCGTGGCACCTCCCTCTGGCGTGACATTTTTATTCAGCTATAATTTCGAAACCGTAAGTCACATGACTTTGAAATTTGGTGTGTTGACATACATATCTATGGTAGATGTTAATTGTAAAGAAGATATAGTTTTGTAAAAGGGGCGTGGCACGTACTATAGGAGTGAAATTTTTGATCAGCCTTAACGTCACATAAATTTGAAACTCGGCTCTGCATCGTAAAATATACTTTTGCAAAAA
Source organism: Rhagoletis zephyria (assembly GCF_001687245.7). Lineage (NCBI taxonomy): Eukaryota > Metazoa > Arthropoda > Insecta > Diptera > Tephritidae > Rhagoletis > Rhagoletis zephyria. The sequence continues at coordinate 25,545 of NW_016160704.1, read as the reverse complement.
ATATTGCCGACAAATGGCGCCAGGGTCGAGTTATCTATATCGTATGACCTAGATTAACGGGTATTGACCTTATGATAAAAAGTGCTTCTGCAAAAAAATACACCCAAAGTATAGATGGCGCTGGAATCAAGATATTTAAATACACCTGTACAAATGTACTTCATAGATAACTTAATAAAGCCTCAACCTTTAAGTATGAATACAAAGAAGCGCAAAAATGTTTAAGCCTCACAGATGTCCTAGACACATCAACGGATCATCGGTATATCAAGTAGGAGTGTGACGAATTAAAAAGAACATAGTAGGAACATCAATGACTCCGTTTGAACGGGAAAACTCTTTCTTTGTGTGAAACAGCAGGATTTTAAAGGGAGATTACGCACTCTTGGCAAACCTTGCAATACTTGCAGAACTCATAGCATCGAAGGAGATTAGTACTTAATCCAAATGTTAACTTCAGTCTTTTCAACCTTAACTAATAATTTTTACACTATAAACCGTTAATATTCTTATAAGGCGTCGCGAAGCAAGCTAGCCATTCGCTAGTGTACATATATGTAAATCGTTGAAATACTTCAATAGTTTATTCCATGCAAAGGATTTTCATTTCCGTTAAAAATTACTACCTTAAGCTTTGGATTTTAAAAAGTTATAATGAAAAGAAAAAAATTGTCACACCGCCTTTCTGAAGACACCATAAGGCTCCTCACTTATTGCTACTAAAACATTTAGGGAGGGTTTACAATGTTAGCTCGGAAATTAACATATTTTTTTTGACATATTCTTCTGTTCAAAATATTAAACAGGAATTAAGGTTATACTTATACTCTCTTAGAAATTCAAATATAACTATGATATTATTAATACAGAGAAGAATATGCCAAAAACGCACTTTTAATTATAATATGACATTGTTAGCACTTACTCTTAAAACTTTTACGTTGCTAATTTTTCGCCAAGAATTCCGACTATTTCATGCCATTTAATTTTTAAGGCAATAACGGCAAATTTTGTAATAATAATGAATCTTTGACGCTCATGCTTTTGCTATGTGTTTGGGTGTGCGTCTTTATGTTATATTTAAAACCAATGGAGGGATTTGCCATAGCCTGCCGAGGAGCCAACGCTGTGAGAAAAACCTTTTTTTAAATTTAGATGTTGCTCGGACCGAGGATCGAACCAAGGTCCTAAGGAGTGGTAGTACCTCTAACCGATCAGCCACAGCGGAAAAGCTTACCTGACATTTTTTGAGTAGAAGATAACCAATTTTGTTTGGTTTTAAAATTTACGTATGGCAATAACATTAAACATTTCGTGATCTTTTTGGTTTTTGAGACTTTTCCAGATTTTACTCGAACTTTTTCGGGCTTTGTAGATATTTGTTGTTGTTTATTTTTTAGGGTCATTTGGAATGATATACAGGGACTTTTCGATATTTCTGGTGTTTTATTTTTCAAATTGAATTATCAGGCACATGCTGGTGTAAAATATTAGGACATTATTTTGCATTATTGTTGCTTGTATATATATAGGAAAATCTCAAGTTTTACACAAGTAAACGCCCAAACCATTCAAGTTAATATTAGGTCCTAATTATGGACATGTACACCGTTTTTTCATACCAGCTAATTTTTGCAACATATTTAAATTTTGTATGAAAGAAGTCACATTTAACAAGGAAAAAATATCCAACGGAAAAATCAAGCTACTAACGATGAAAATCGATGTTATTTATCCATCATTTTGCTTGGTCTTTTGGAAATGTACAATAATTTTAAATAGGAGGTAAAAAGGAGCAGGAAATAATGTTACTCATACGCCATATCGCACAGGACCGTACTCATACATAGTCGTACATGGCATATGAGTGCCATTTCCCATGTTAAAGTTTGAATTTTTTTTCAAATGAAAATGATAATTTCTTTTGAAAAGGACTTGATCTAGATTACCGGTACACAGATCCGTAAGCTACGAACCAGAATTAAGTTTACCTGTCTACGCGTTTTTTTTTTGCCAAAAAATTATTAAAAAATCTGCGCTTCGATTTTGTATGGAATTTGAATTCTGTATAAACTGAAAATTAAATAAAATTGAAAGCATGCTTAGAACTTTTGAGTGCCCGATCATTTTTGAGACGGACTGTATTCAATTTGACAGTGAAGCAATGACAATCTTTTTACCAGTATTCATCATTTGATGATGATGAGCAGGACCCATCTCAGCACGACGGTTGAATGGCTCATTTGACAGTATTTATGAGCAACCGCATTCAGTCGCACACCCAAACAGGGACTGACACTGTTTGTACACACATAAATATGTATGTATTCATATGCAAGCATTAAAAAAAAAAAAAAAAAAAAACAAACAAAAAAAAACATTTGAGAAAGGTTCACACTTTTTATGAAGACAACGATTTACAATTTCCGCCAACACAATATTTAACGGCTTAGCCGCGACTTTGCGCAGAACAACAAAATCTGCCACAAGCGAACGTAATGAGTGCAAAATGTAGCGGAGATATTAAAATTTCATTAGCATGTAATGCTAATTAATTTCATCCTGTCTACGCATGAATTATTATCTCGCGCATTTTTCCATTACACGCAGTCTTTTGCCAGCCCCCTTTATTTTATGAATGCGTATGCGTGTGTGTGTGAATGTATGCGCATGGCGGCTTATTGGAAGCGCTCAAATTTTCTGCATGTTTTTTATTTACATAAACTTTTTGATAAGGTTTTTTAGTGGCTTGCTGTTGGGTTCATTGTTCATTTTTTTTTCGCCCGCCGTGCTGTCAAAGTTTTCTACACACAGCATGCCGGTTTACTCAAGTTTGTACACAGCCCACAAAAAAAAAGGAGATGTTTTTGATTGAAAGCTTAGAGCGGCGTGAAAAAAGCAAATGCAATTCAATTCCAGATTAAATCATTATTCACCCCATGCGTATGCGTAATCCAAGCGGATAAAATATGATAAAGGTGTGGTAGGGAAGATAACAAAAAAAATTGTATCCCTGATTATGTGCATATCTGCATAAATAGTATAATTTTTCATTTTCGTCTGTGTTTGTAATTTCTATTTTATTAGCGATTACTATGCGAGTTTGTACGTAACTAGACTCAATTAGTTATGCACGTGTGAGGTGACTTGTACACTTGCGTACTTACATACATACATATGTGTATATCTTACTATTTATTTGATAAATTGCCAAAGTAGTTGTGTACAATTTTTCATTTATTCAATGAGGTAAAACAAGCAACCAATTTCCTTCATACTCTTACTTATAAAGTCATCGGTGTAAGCATGGATTTAGTTTGAAAGAGACTTTCATGGGCAAATACTTTTTATAATGTTGATACATGTTAGCATTCTTGATTTTTCTTCTATTTAAAAAGATGTAGAGAAGAATTTTTCTATTTATTTTTTGTAGATTGCAGTTGTAGGTTAAAAAGAGAGTGCCTAGAGAGAGAGAGAGAAACGAGACGCCTTTTTCCGGAACAGAAAAGGAGAAAAGGGAGGCAGAAAGTCGTTAGTGCGAGTAGCATGAGAACCTTGCGGGCAGAAAAAAAAACCTAAAAATTCTATTGAAAAACTAAGTAATTTTCTAAAAAAATAATACAAAAGTCCAGTAAGGTTTGCAAGACGTAATTTTCAAATTTTTTTGTATACAAATTAAGTTGTCTGCTACAAGATTACTCCTTTTGTCAATTTAGCTCCAATAGGGAGACTAAAATGACAACAAAAAAATACCCGAAATACCAGCATATAATTTCGGGTCACAGATGGTGGACACCATTTTTCTAGATGAGGGAATTTTCTTAAATAATTCAGTTTTAATTGGCATAGTGAATAAAAAAGGCAAACTTTTAAAGGGAAAAAATTAAAAAATAACAGATTTTTCGTATTTATTTTTTTCCATTTGTATTAAAGCTAAGGCGCGATGCTGCTGGTGTTTGTAGTTGATATCTGCATTGTCGACTTCTCTTGGGCGACGAATAAGAGAAATATATGTTTAGAAGAAAAAAAATACGCCGTGTACGCAAATCTTACCGTTGAAGTGTAGGGTTAAAAAGTTTGTCCCACTTACCTGAAATGAGAGAAATAAAAATGTATTAAATTGTCTGAATAAGTAGAAAATGTAATTATATATACTATACATGTTTAACTATATAACATAAATACAAATATGATGCTAACGTGATATATGTATACAAAAGGATCAGATACATACATACGTATTACGTGTTATGGATACATTTTACGTATAAATATCTACTGTGAATTTTATTTAAGCGCAAACTTTTTCCATATATTTTATTTTCCGCCTAGCTCAAACTCTATGCATTTTTTTTTTTAGCAGCGACAGGCTGTCTGGATTCGCTTAAATAAATCAGTCGACGGACATAGTAAGCGAATAAAATTTCTGCAGAAAATTTTCTTGTTTAAAAAAGAAAAACGAATTTTTTGCAGTTTTGAACGTTTTACAAATTAAACCAAAATTTTTTCGACTATTCCATTTCAACATGAACAAGCTTCGATTTTTGAATGTTTGTTGCATTTATGTATAAAAAAAAACGACTACTTCCAAAATTTACCAAACACGCGTGCATTTCTGGCTACTTGTAGCATCTCGTTGAGCAACATGGCTCGATTTGAATTGCAAATTCGTGACAAGCCGTTACTCTCTTTGTTTTTTGTTTTCGTTTTTTCTGATTAGGACTTTTCGCTAGTTCTGGTACGAATTTCAAAGTTTCTATTTAACTTGTTGATGTAACTTGTTGTCGACTGACCAGATTTTTTAAAATTAGCATTCGATTTTATGAACGAAAGTGTTAGATATTATAAAAAAGAGTAAGTGCGCCTGAGCCACACTGTAAAAGTGAAACTTATGTACGTTAAATATTTAGGTTGTCTCATAATGAATATATGTATATTATTGGTTTAAAATTGTTAGCCGGCCCAATATTATGGTTGTCGATGTCGATGTCATATTTTCTTAAAAAAATTGCCCTCGTAAATCTAACTCCAGCTACGCTGACCATAGTATTTTTGAGGAAATGTTTTCCTCGCAAAACTACTGTAGTCAGCGTAGTTAATAATTTTAATCCATAATATCGTACATCATACAAGAACAAACAAAAATTAATCTATAAGTCTTTATTTGATGCCATGTGATACTATGTCTTGTGGTAAGTTTAGGTTTATTCAGTTAAAGTCTGGTGAATATAGGTGTGGTAAGTGCAGGTTTGGTGAGTTCAGGTGTGGTAAATTCAGGTGTTGTGTTGAATCAAATTGGTATTTTGTTAATGCGGTTTTTGCGTAGGCATATATGTCTTAAAAGAGAATCTAATTTATTTTTAGAATTTTGATAATTAGCTCTCAGTTACACTACGCAACAAATTTTAAATTAAATTAGCCCCTTAACACCTTTTATAAAGTTTCCATGTGAGTGCAAATGTAAAATGCATTATTAGCGCCGAAAGAAAAATGGCCACTAATATTTAGGGTAATATTTCTAAAAATTATTGGTAACCTTTTAACTAAGCTTGTAGCAACCGTGTTTGTGAGTTAAGGTGAGTTGAGTATACGAGTGGTGAGTTCTCTCTTTTTTCTAAATATATATTTTTTATTTATAATTAATTTCCCGTAATATTATTTCGTCTATATTTATCCTTACATTTATCGTTATTCTTATATAGTTTCAAGGACAGGTTAAGCATCGAGCCGGATCACTGTTGTCGCCAGGGAGTGAAGAGGAAAAAGATCTTCAAATTTATTTCGTTATTCGATTAGTCGTGCGGTGAAACGCCAGAAAATTCCGAGAATTATAATGTTTCAAAATGGAACGAATCCGAAGAGAGCGTAGTAAGAAGTCAAAAGGAGTCAAAAGAAGAGGAGGAAAACCTTCAAAGTGCACTCTCGAATGGTGCTTCCTTCAACAGTTGCGGAAATTTTAACTGGCGTCTCCACGAACTTAACACCATCAAATCCAGTCTACGCTTTCTAACTCATTACGTAATCTTTCAATGCCCATAGCTTCTGAATGAAAAATCGGAAATCACCACTGTGCAGTCTGCACAAAACTAGTAGCCATTGAGGCTATTTTTCGTGCACTTAACCTCAAATAGCTCATCATATTGGTCCAGTATTAAGCTCGAACTCAAGTTCTGCATTCATAAGTATCATGTTCAAAGCTACCTTTGATTACATGTTAAATCGCAGATTCACTGAATATTATTTTCTGTAACGTAAAAGTCCGACTAGTGTTTGCAAATAACTACTGCGAAATTGATTTGTTCAGTTCAATTAACATATTATTCTTGAAGTTTATCCTTGAGCTAGGGAACTGTGTATCAGCCTTTGAAAACACGGTATTAGGAGAGAAGACTTGTTTGATACTATAAAACAGCTTTAACGAGTAAAAAAGTCTAAGTGCGGGTGGAGTCGAACATTAGAAACCCGCCGCAAGTATTCAATATAGTTTTCACCCATATCTCTAACAATTTCGATGGTATATTCAGTTATACTTAACGAGATAAACTTATAATATTACTTCTTTTCAAGGGATTGTTGTTAGTATCAATCTTGAGTAAATTAGCGTCTTTTAATTTCGAAATATTGAGGTTTCAAGCATTTCTGAAATTTACCGTTATATGAAAAGTGGAAGTAAATTTAGTCCGATCTCAATAACTCTTAACACTTTGCTTTTTTATGTGGCAAGCGAAATAATCGTACCAAGCTTGGTACAAATTGATTGAACAGTTACCGAGATATACTACCTGGCCATAAGTTGGCGGTGCCACGCCCATTTTCCAAGAATTATTGCAAACATCAATTTTGAATAAATTAGCTTCTGTATTTACTGATTTATCGAAGATTTTGTATTTCTCTAAATTACCGTTATATAGGATGCGAGCGTGGTTATTGTCCGATTCAAAAAAAATTTCAGCTATTTGGTATCCTGTACCAAGGCCAAGAACTGTACTCGGCTTGGGAGAAATTGGTGTAGCGGTTACCAAGATATACACATGTAATCATAAGTGGGCGTGCCTACGCCCATTTTCCAAAAATTTATAATATTCTTCTTTTTCGTCTAAAAATCATTGTAAATTCTTAATTTTCAGTGAATAAGCTTCAGTTGTTACTAAAATATCACAGTTCTCGTATTTCTGAAAACTACCGTTATATGGGAAGTGGGCGTGGTTACCGTCCGATTTCGCTCATTTCCATCAATATCAACCTACCTTGGGTAAAGGGCAACCTACATACTAAATTTCGCTGAGATATCTCAATTTGTGCTCGAGTTATCGTGTACGCGGACGGACGGACGGGCGGACGGACGGACAGACAGACATGGCTTAATCGACTTGTCTTTTCATTCTAATCATTTATGTATACATTTCTATATCTATATTTATCTCGATTCGATTTTGCTGTTACAAACAACCGTTATGTCAACAAAGTTATAATACCCTTGTGCACAAGTGCGCTGGGGTATAAAAGTACTTCAAATAATTATACTGTCCACATGAATATTTAATGATTCCTAAGCAACAGTAGCTATGTTTATATTACATATATGCATTTATAGCTATATAGGTTAAAAAAAACCCGAAGAAAGAAAAAAGTTATATCATTTTATGTTGAGCCGAATTTTTACGAAAACGTTGAAATATTCTTTTAAAATACTATCTTTTTTTGAAAATCACAAGAATCTACTATAAATTAAATCTCAAAATTGCTGGCTGCAACAATAAGAAGCACATCAGAAAGAGACAAGCACTGAAAAGAATAAATCTTGCACACGTGCAACACTTGGCTGCCATCACGTGCAACACATATCATTGGCACAACGTAGCACAGCAACACTGCAACAACATAACAACAAATTATTTTCACATATGAAATACCAACAGCACATACCTTCAATGGTGATGTACGGACGCGGTGAAACATTATCGAACGAACGATTAATTATGCCACTCTCACGTGGCAATGTGGTGCACTGATGATGCAACATCGCAGCTGGATCCCCGATTACATCCCGGCTTTGTAGCTGACTGCTATTGGCGGGTGCAACTTCCTGTTGCTGATATGCCTTTTGATGCGCAGGCTGGGCGCAGGACTCATGCAATTGAGCCGGTACTCGCAATTTCCCCGTTGCGGTGGAGGCTAAATCAGTTACGCTGCTGTCAGCTATTAAGTGTGCTTGTGTGTGTGTTGCTTTGTGAGTCTGTGTTTGTTTGGCTGTTGTTTCTGACTCGACATCGTGCGACTTGTTCACAGGCATTGCATAACGGCTATGTGCACGTATATTTTGTGCTGATGATGAAGACGTCGCCGATGATGAAGCAGCTGATGTGGAAGAAACAGTTGTTTTTAGTGTTGCTGTTGTAACTATTCGAGTTTTGTTTTTTATTGGCTGCTCATCATGACCGCCGTCATTGTCATCCTCCGCGCTGGCCTCTGCATCAGCAAAATGCGTGACCGCGTTGTGCGTGAGTGCATTGCCCATTTCAATTTGCTTGGGTAGCACAACAATGCGCTGTTGCTGCTCGATGATAGGCGCACGCACCAACAAACCAACATTGTGACCCTCCAACTGCGGCACAAATTCGGCTAAATTCGTACTCGCATCGGTACTGGCGCCAATTGCTGCAGCTTCTTCCAACTGCATCCGTTTTGCGGCATCACTATCTACATCAGCGGCCGCATGACTTTCAGCAGCTTCATCAATCAATTCGGTAATGTCAAGCGGATTGAGTGCAAAAGGCGAAGCTGCACGCTTGGGCGGATGAGGTTCAATTAATGCAGCCGGGTATTTGCGTGTGGGTGAGCGAGTACCACGTGTTGGGTACGGACTCGAGGAGCGACTACGAGAGCCGCTGCGTTGTGGCTGCTGTGCGGAGGCGCGTGTGCGCTCGCTTCCATTTGATTGAGCTGGGGACAAGCGCAAAGTCGTTGATTGCTGTTTGAATGACTGCAGCTGCGATACATGCGACTGATTGTTTTCACTTACTGCTGCCGCTTTTGTCTTTGTTGTATGGCTAACTGCATCAATTTGCACTTCATTGTCCCTCTTTTGTTTCTCTTGCGTATAAGAAGTGGCGGACGTGAGCGCAGTACGTTCGCTCAAAACCTTTTGTGGCACATCTACTAACGTCTGCCATGCCAGTTGCTGTTTAAATATGGGGCTTGGTATCTCGTAGGTGGCTTTGTATGTGTCGAAGGTGTCCTCCTGCTGCGGCACATTTGTACCAGCGTCCTTTTGTGCCTGGATGTGCAGTTTTAATTTGCCACGCTGCCCAGTTATAACTCGTTCGTTGCGCTTCTCATCGAATGTAGTTTTGTTTAGTTTTGTCTCTTCTTTCGGCACCTTTTGTGCTGCCAATGCTGCTGCTGCGACCGCTGCTGCCGCCACAGTGCTGCGCGCTGATTTGGTGTCTACCGAGCTTTCCGTTGACTGTGCACCCTGTTGGCTGCATAATTTTCGCTTACTTTTCATTAATGGCACACTTGCTGATTGCTGTTGACTTAGTTGTTGCCGAACACAGCCGGCTGCTTGCTGTTGTTCCTCAACTAAGTCAGTTCGCAGGCAATCTTGATTTGAGGTTTTGTTTTCAACGCCAATTTTAAGCTGATTGTTGGCCGCTTCTTCACGCTCGCCTGGTGCTTGCTGTCCATGCGGTTGTTGCTGCTTTGCAGGCTTGTGCTTTTCTTCCAGCTCCTCCGTGGTCGCATCCTGCTGCAGCACATCAATCACCTGTTCGACCAGCTGCTCCTGCGATTGATGCGTAGAAATATAACCGGTAACCACATTTTTGCATAACTCTTTTGGCAAGCTGCCCGCACGGAGTGGTGGTGTTGGCAATACCGGTGTCTGGGAAGGCTGCTGTGATTGCTTTAGCCGGTGCAGTTGCTGCTCCTGCTGCAGCCGTACGTGCTGCTGTTGTCTTTGCAGTGACTCATCCAAGCAACGGTGGGATTCGGGTCCGAGTTGTAAATCTCCCCCTTTATCTGCTAGCATTGCAGCTGTTTGTGTTGTGGTTTTGCTTGTCGTTGAATCTTTCCCTTCCACTGCAATGGCAGTTGTGCGTCGTCTTGGTACAGGTGTGGTGGGTGCAGATTGCGTTGTGGTTGCTGCAGGTTTATCTTTGGGTCTTAGGGCGCCGACAACCCAACTTTCCCGTAGTACTTTAGCTGGCTCAACCTGCTGATTTGGTTGTTGTTTTTGTGATTGCTCATCACTCTGTTCTTGCTGCTTCATTGAAGCTGCTGCGGTTGTCTTTGTTATTGCCGGTGTTGGCATGTTGTGCTGCACTTGGGCTATTTGCTCATAATTGGCTACGACATCGACCACATGCTCAGGGGCGGCAACTGATTTTCCGCCTTCAGCCACTGCCTTATCACCAATTTTTGTTTGAATTGCGTCACCAGATTTTCTATTACTATCTCCCTGTCCGACCGTCCCTTTGCCGCTGCGCTCACTTGCCGCACACTGTATATTCTGGAAATTTCCATTTTCATTTGGCTTAACCACTTCGGCATTGGTTTCAATATCTTCCAGCTCAGAAATGTCATTACGACTGATGTTATCTGTAGCACGCTCGCAATTATCACTGTCATCAATTTTGTCATTTACCACAGCAATCTCATCTGTAGCATTTGGCAGCTTATCATCCTCTTCAATTTCAATTAGGACGATATTTGTTGGTTTGCGCCCAGCAGCTACACTCACATCTTCAAGATTTTCCAATATTGTCACACGTTTGGGCCATGTTGCCGTGGGCGCAAAGTGATGTTCGACAGTCAACAACTGCAGCGCATTACCCGCATCCAGCGCGTGAGGGGTGGCAGTGGGTACCGCAATCAAGCGTCGCATTAACGGCTGTAGCACGCTGCTGCCTTCAACAACGGTATCTACTTGCCTCACTGAGCTCAGTGGCACATGCTTGGCAGCTAGTTTAGCCACTTTGCTTTTCGGCTCTACACTATCCACCTTTATGTCGGACAAATCCTGCAGTGCCTGCTCAACCACAGGCATATTTTCGAGTACAACAGGGCGTATGAGTGTTGCCGTTACCGGCGTATTTTCAGCCGCGGCGTTAAGCACATGCAGCGCCTGTTTTGGTAGCAACTGGCGGGCAAGTGTTTGTAGCGGACTTTCCAGTGGCGGTAGTGCGGTTGTTGCAGCTTGTTGATCTAATGGCTGAGATGGTTTGCGTTGTGTTTCGATTTGTTGCTGTATTGCACGTGGCTGTTGCACGGCCTGCTGTCCTTTGTCACCTGGCTGCTCATCCTCGTGTTTTTGTAGCGGTAAGCTGCGATTAAGCGCCAATTTTGCATTCTCCATATAAGCGTCAATCTGTCTAAGGTGTTCTGCTATAGATTGCTGAAAGAGTCCATATTTCGCCTCGAGCGCCGCAATTTCGACTGCATTTTCCTCTTGTTGCGCTGGTGCTGACACTGCCAATAGTTCTGATATTGGCTTTGGCGCTGGCGCTTTCGAAATCACCGCTGTGGGCATTGTTATGCGCTGTTGCCTGTCCAATGCCTTCTGCTGCTGCTGCTGCTGCTGGCCTTTCAACGCATTGCTGCTCATTTCCCACTCATTTCCATCAACACAGTTTCGTTGCTTGTCACTTGCGGCTATACCGGATTTCAATGGTTCTGTTGTTGTTGCCTTTTCCATTCTTGGTGTGACCGGATTTTCACACTCATCAGGCGTCTCTCCAAAAGGGCCATACAAGTACTCACCATCAGTGTAGTAAATGCCACGAGGGCGCTCGAGCCGCGTTCTCTGTTGGCTTCGCTGTGCTACTGTTGCATGGATTTTACTTTTGGCAACTTCATTTTCGTTGGCTTTTGCAGCCGTTCTTAGTGGCTTTTGTGGTTGGCGATTACGCAGTCCTGTTCTGTGGCTGGATTGATGTGCTGCGCCTGCGGTATTGTATGTGGGCGTTTGGGTGGCATGTGTGGTACACTCTATTTGATGTGCTTTATTTGACACTGCCGCAAATTTATCCATTTTATTGGCACTATCGTCGCGCTGGTTATTAATATTTTTGCCACTGCTTGCAGCGCCAGCGGTTGACTGCCTTAAATTTTCATTAGTGGTCGCATAGTTGCCGCTGCAAAAGCCTGTTGCTGCCGCTGTTGGCATTTTCAATAAACTACTCTGTTCCGCTGCTTGTTTGTGCGCCATTTGCCTTGGTGTACTGGCAATGGTGCGCGATGAGCTGCGTTGAGCGACTGGTGGCGATGGTGGTGTTGGCGTTGTTTGCTTCATAGCGTCCGTTGATCGCGCTATGGGCTTCTCCAGCTCTCGCCGCGTTACTATACCCGCTTTGAGGTTCTGCGGCTGATCGCCCGCACCCCATTGCTTTAGCATCTCCTCCGTCGGCGAGGGGACTATGGTAATGGCGGCTGGTATGTACGCCACCGTGCGGTCCTCTAAATCTATAGAACGTAAGTAGATGCATGCATCATCGTAGAGTTGGTCTGCACTAACGGTACTTAGGTCGCGACGCGGCGTGGCCATGTCCGGTGTGACATTGTCCTGCTCTACCTCGATAGGTATGATGCGCGCTGTGTGTGGTGCGTGTTGCCTCAAGTTATTTTCACTGCTGCTACGATGTTCCTGTTTTAGTTGATCCTGCTGTTTCTGATGTAATTGCTTTTGAGTGTCTTGTACTTCAAATGTGCGCGCTGAGCCCGCATCACCAATTTTACACCTTGTCGTATGTGTTTCCGCCTGCGTCGCTTCTTTCGCAGCTTGTGGCGTTGGTGGCAGCGGTATGTGCTCCAGATCGCTAGCCTTCCGCGCTTTAATTGACTTTGCGGCCGAATTTTTTTCGCCCATTGCGTATATGCGCGACGCGTTTTGTTTCTCTGCGGCTGCTACTGCTTTAGCTCGCAAATCACGCTTGTCACCGGCAGCCATGACGCCCCTATCGTGGCGATAACTAGCAGCCGCATCAGGCCCTTCATCAGCGTCCATGTCATTGTAACAAATTTTTATTTCTGTAGCCAATTTAATAGCGCGCCGCTGTACCCGTGGTGATATGCCACCACCCGATTTTGATGAATTGCCCGTTGGTGCTGTTGGTTTTGTCACTGCAGCTCGACCACTGCCAGCGGCAGAGTCCTGGCTATTACATGCCATTATATTGACTTCCATGACGCTATTCGCTGGTGTAATACGCGCTGCGGGAATGTTGCCACTACTTCCTCCTCCGCCGGAGCGTGGTTTCAGTGGCGGCAACTGTTCGCGTCTACGCTGTTGCTGCGTGCGGCCCCGATCTAGCGATTGTGATTGTCGATTATTATTGATGCCGGTTTTTGTAGTATTTTCTGTGGCGGTGATTTGTTGCTGCGCCGCCGTGGCTGCGGCAATATTGTCATAACTGTGCCATTTTTTAGGTGCGCCACCCTCACGACGCGCTAATTGTTCGAAGTAATAGCAACGTGGCTCTACCAGCCCGACATTCACGTCAGCCGCTTTGGTTTCGGGTGCGGAGAAGCCACGCGCTACCGGCGTATTATAGTCATCTACATCATCGTAGTCGTTGCTAGTGTTGGCGACATTAGTCACTGCTTCGCCATCCACATCCTTGTTCATGGCTGCAGGCCAGCTAGTTTTTTTTGTGTCGCTAAAAGATTCTGCAGCCGCATTGACCGATGATGTATTGGCCATGTTATTGTGCACATTTGTCAATGTTTGCTGCGTCGCACCAGTGCCAACAGTGCAGACGTTGGCGCGCGTCTCGCGGGAGCTATCGGCGACACGCGCTGATTTATTTGTCGCATTTTTTTGAACCTTTTGCTTTTGCAATTGCAATTGCTCCATTTTATTGCGTTGCCGCAACTCGGTGGGCGTCGGTTCAATTATTCGCGTGGGACTATTGAATTTCTCACGTATCGCTTCGATGCCGTGCCGCTTACAAACGCTCTCCGCAAAGTGTACGGCATTGTTGTTGCAGATGCTGCAGCTAGTGCTCATGGTCTGCTGGTCTTTCGAAGAACTGCGTGAATGTGTGAGTGATTGCGTTCCATCACGGCGCGCTGCCACATAGCCACTCCGCACATCGACTATCGCTCCCTGCACTGCGTAATCACTGCTCGGAGGCGGCCAGCTGTGGTCGCGTTTATGTAAATTCCTGCGTGTGGCAAGACGATTTATCTTCAATACGGTATCACGGTCGACGGTGATGTCGTGCTGATGGTACAGGTACTGCGTTTTGATTTGTTCCAACTGCTGTTGGTGCACCGGTGTGTGCAAGGCTTGTTCGTAGTAATGCTGATAGTAGTCCGAATCCGGAGGGTGGAGTCGACGCTGCCGTGGGCGACTCTGCCGTTGACAAGCAACGTCTGTTGGGGTGGAGCGTGTTGCCGGTTCACATGGACATGTTTTTTTTTGTTTTTTTTTGTGTCAAATGTTTTGTTTTGTTTAGCAGTGTAGGTTGCCAGTCGTTATAGTTGGTCATTTGTTGTTGATTGTTAGCATTTGATTTGAATATTTGTGAAATTGTAGTTAAGTTGTTGTCGTTAGCGTTATTGTGATTTTTCATTCATCAGTGTTGTTGTGGTCGTGGTTTTTGTTGTTGGGGAACAATCACGCACACGCAAAAAGAATAGACTGGTATTAATTTTTATGCTTGCTATATGCAGAAAAATATTCTACTTTTTCATTGTGACAAATTACACAATTAACATTAAAAATTGCTTGCGGAAAAATTCCACTTTGGATGGATGTGACATTAAGGACATTTGGAATTTTAAAGCATCGCATTTATTTGTACATGTAACAGTCAAGTTGCTAGTTAATGTTACTGATATTTGGACAACATCATCTTCACATTAGGGGTCACGACAATAACGGTTTTCGCATCAACAAAAAAGGAATTGATCCAGACGGGATTTATAACCTGACGGCAACAAAACGGAGCGTTGGGGATGGGGCTTAAGTATTGTTATGTAAGTCCCCGTTGACTTGCCCTGCACAGCATAAATAAACCAAAAGAATACTGGGTATCGGTTTGAAGTTTACTTTTTCTAATCCAAAGGCCGGGAAATGATTAGGGGCTGAAGTTCCGGGGTAATGCCGTTTCTGGCTTCTAGTGAGGACTCAGCTCTATCTGCGGCATTTTCAATGACTGCTAAACAATGCACTCCTATTGAACTACCGTTTAGTTCGAAGGCAGCCTTGAATGCCGGGAGCACTTCGAAGCTTAAAAGGAGAAATATTAAGTCTTACGGGGTGACACTAAAGCCAAGTACGCCTACTAGAACGAGTAAACTTCCGTAGTTGGTGTATGGGACATCAACCAGTTTTTGACGTTCTTGTCGGAGATGCCAACTATGTATGTAGATGTTTGGAGGAAGAAGCTGAAAAAGTCGATGTAGGCGTTTCCAGTAAAACTTAGGCAAACACGAAGAAGCATCAGAGATTTGGTAGATGAAATTGAGGATGAAGTATTCTTACTTAATTAGTGGTGAAAATTATTTTATTAAAATTTATAAAATTTTCTATTAATACATAAAAAAAGAAGAAAATTAATGGAGAAAATAGTTTGAAGGGTGTGCTTAGCTCAGCGGTGAGCATTGCTGACTTTGTACACCAATTATTCCGGATCGATTCCTGCCAAAGGTCTACGGCAAAATGTTTGCTAGAAGCGAGGTTATGCTACAAAAAAATACGAAAAAAAATTTAAATTCGTACGTTTTTTTATAGCATAGGATCACTTCTAGCAAGCACACTGCCGTCAGCCTAAGTCTAGAAGACATTCCTATAATATTCGCTATAACTTCTACCAACTTAAACTGTTGTTAATTTTAAAAATTTTCAAAACACCAAAAGAATTGGCCAGAAGCTTTAATAATGTTGTTGATTTCCGAGTATCGTTCTGTATCTCGCATCATTTTACAATTTCATTAAAGAAAAAAAATGAGAAAAACAATGCGTATACATATGTATTTATATTATGTACATATCTTGCTATTTATACAGGCAAAATCTCACTCATTTCATAAACACATCACTCAGCGCTGAGTGTGGTGAGTTAACACGCATTTGCAAATGCCCTAGCTTGTGCGAGGCGAGCTAACTTTTATGTGTGAAAATGTGTGTTTGTATGTAGATGAATGCTTACCCAATAGTGCGCTGATTTGTGAAAGCAGTCCATTCTCAGTGGCACCAAAACAACTACACTGAGCCAAAAGCACAATGGTTTTATTCAACTAAGTTATCGTCTGATTTATTTATAGTCAATAAGCCGATTGTAAGAAGTGTGATTCAAGTTGAACATTTGAGAAAAAATTCTTATTCATTATTCAATAGTGGCTGAACGAGCAGAGGTGCCGGCTTTTATTTGCTGGATTCTACCAGTACGAATGCCGTCAGCGCGATAAGCATGAAATGGTATTATAACTTTGGTCCGATATTTGTAAGTACCAGAAAAACCCATTAAATGATCAGAACGTCGAGTTGAGTCGTTTTAGCCATGTCCGTCTGTGTGTCTGTCGTCTGTCTGTCTGTCTGTCTGTCCGTCTGTTTGTATGCAATCTAGTCTCTCAGTTTTCGAGATGCCCAGATAAAATTTGTATTCATCATTTGTCGGAACCACTATAATATATAGCTCCCATACAACTGATTATTCAGATATGAGATTTTTTGCCATAAATTCTCCATTTATGCAGATAGGAACACGGAAAATTCGCACCGTTTTCACTCATTATTAAAAGAATACTTACAGTAAAAATAACAAAGATCGGGCCACTTTTACATATAGCTTCCATATAACTGATCGTTGAGATATGCGATTTTTTGTTATAACTCCTCCATCTATTCAGCTGGGAGCATGAAATTTCGCAATATTTTCACCCATTATCAAAAAAATATTTACAGTGAAAATTACGAAGCTCGGGTCGCTATAACCTATAGCCTCCATATAACTGATTGTTCAGATATGGGGTTTTACTGTAAAACGCCTTTATTTGGACAGTTAAAACCGATAAATTTCGTAAGCTATTTTATAAATCATAATACAAAGTCTATTGAGAAAAACGTTAAAATCTATGCTGTATAGGCTTTATCTCTTATACCACTGATTGCTCTGATACCAGTTTTTGCGATATATCTCCTTTATGTAGAAAGCTAATCCCATTAAATTGTGTTACCGATTTACATACCGGTCACACATCAGTGAAAATCACTTTGGCTGGTGCTATATAAGGTATATTACCTTACCTCTGATTGTGTAGATATGTGTTTCCTATATATATGTATGCTGTGAATATATACATTTTTTCAAATGCAGTAGTCTGTTAAAATTAAATGTTCAGATGTTCATGAAGGGTATGAGGCCTTCGACATAACCGAAGACAGCGCTGCTCTTACTTATTTTTTCTGTTTTTGGTATTTCTGAATTAGGAAAAAGCCTCTGTGAAGTGCAGAACTATATCAAACGACGAAGAAAATTGATTCAAATTGAACATATGAAGACACATTTATAAAGCGGCTGTAGCTGAGTGTGTGGATGCTTGCTGTTGCTGTTTGCTAATCCCGTCACAGGAAACATATTAAAATGATAACAAAAATTTGTGTTTTGTATCACCGAATTATAAAAAAGCATCTGTGAAGTGCAGAACAAAAACTTATTCAAACGAAAAATCGACAGTGGTTAATGTAAACAAAATTGTGGTTAATATTACCAAATCATTGTTGAAAATATCAAGCAAGGCATTGTTAATATTAACCAAAAATCACGTTGATTCCTTTTCAAGTTTGAATTTGGTAATATTAATAAATTTTTGGTTGATTTTGCTCTCAGTGTACTTAGCGCAAAATACACCACACAAATATTTGCGGAAATATCAACTAGAACAAATAAGAATCGAATTAGAGTTCGGAAAAATCGTATTTGCTCTAATTTGTATTTACTCATTAGTTGCATGATTCAAACACAGAAGCAAATATTTAATAGCGCCGGGTGATTAGAAGTGAATATTAACTTTCCGCGATGATAGAAATTAAAATTTGTATCGATTTTTCAAGGCCATAACCGATTTTCTGACAAAGAGTGTATCGAGGGCCATCAAAGGAGCTCGTTATACTTATAAAGCCTTAACTTTCGCTGTTGATGGGGGTTTTGACAGGCCAAAATGCGATTGGTAGTCACGCGGTGAAGTGAGGAATCTTACCTTATCCCTCCTGTAGCAGCTGTCCAGAGGATGACGACATGAAATCATTTTCGCACCATCTGTTAGACTGCCCAGCATTCGCGAGGCTAAGATGGAAACATTTTTCCTTGCACTTTCTGACCAAACCTGAATAGCTCTCAGGCACCTCAATAAGCCGCATTCAAAATCGGCTCGCGGCGTTTCCTCGACTAAGTAATGGTCTCCGTTCAGTTTTCATGGTTTCACAAAAGAAAATTCCACCAATTTTCAAGTGCGTCCTTTGACAGGGTGAACCTTCAAACTTAACTAAACTAACCTAGAGTTTAGATTTACTTCAAACCCCTTTCATAACTACTAAGGAACTTGTGCATAGCGGTGATGTATAAAGTTTAAGGGCACCTCGAAATATCATCCTAGGAATATAATATTTTATGATTTTATTATTTTTTATAAAGGCAACATTTCATTGCCTTGACATTACAAATAAAAACTGTATAAAAAAAATTACCATATATTCGTATTATCGCTCCACTTTATTGTATAGCCCCCAAAACTGTCTCCGTTTCAGTGATGTAATTACATGTGCGATAATGACAAACGTTTTTTTCGAATGAACCGTCCCGGTCTAATGCACATTTGTTCACATTCACTTCTTGTATATAGATGCACATACTCTATAGCGAATATTTTCACCTCAGCCTTCTGTTGCTGTTCGATTTTGAGCGAGACTATACAGCGTGCATATACCGACATCCACAGCTCTTGATAACAAATACATATATGTACATTAGGGTGATCAAAAAAAAATACAGGAAAGTCGGAATTTCAGGAATTCAGGAGACTTTCAGTAATAATATCCAATTGTATGTCGGGGTTTTTGGAGGTTTTAAGCGGTCCTATAAATTATAGTTACCATGAAAAAGTGGTTAAATAAACAATTATTATTGGGAATCTCCTGCAGACAAATAGAGTCTTCCGATCGAAATATTGATTTTTAAAAATTCTACACCATTTCTACGAAAAGTTGTTTTAGCTTCTAAATATATTTTGATTTCAAAAAAGAAATAGGGATATATCATTTTCGGCACAGAACAAACCTAGATGGTGAGGGCATAAAAATTCCGACGTCACTTTTTCACATGCATTTTTGGACCACCCTGATGTACATGCATATGTATGTATATATGTATTCGCCTTGTAGAGCAAGGTGAATTTCTTAGAAATAGCTCACAAAATTAGCAACAATTAAACAATAATATATATGTATGTACATTAGTACGTATCGGAAAAAATGTTCGTCTTACACCCCTGAGCCTAAAGTATTTTTGCATAGGTACTTTCGAAAATTTTTTTTTGTTATATCTTCGGGGTTTGTATACAGTCGGTTCGTAAAGTAAGATATATCGATGTTATTGTCTCGGGGAGAAATAATCATTAAACTTTTGCTAAGAAAGTATTTCGATTAGAAGGGGTTGCCTTTTGACGTAGAATACGTCCTACGCTTCAGTGTGGATGTAAGGCTTAGCGTTTTCAGGGAATTCGTTTTTATTTACAAAAGTGGGAAATTTTTTATATACATACGCATATGCTCGAAAACCACTCGAATGATTTAGTTTTTGTTTCATTGAATCACAAAATTCTAGTTAATTCCTTTCGTTTGGTATATGGAAAGTATTGGTTGATTGCATCTATATCTATGTACATACATATATGGGGATAATTTATTTTCCATACAATTCATAATAACCTCACAAAAGTAGTAGCTCTATTGATTGTCGCTACTGACCAACAGAAAATAGCAACACGTAATAATGCTTTACTCACACTCTACCAAACTGACATTACCACTTCCCTGTTGAATTTCTCTCACTTGAACAAATGCATCGCCACTTTATGTAAATAAGCCCGAAGACATACTACTTCTAAGCCGCTTTACCAAATAAGCTACGTAGAATGTAGTGCAATCACCCGGATTAGTTCGCCGTTCGGTAGTAACTTCAGCAGCGTGGCATATTAATTTACATCTTCTTCTTTTAATAAGGCGTAATCAGAGGTGTTCATTTTGTGCCTTATTAATAGATAACATTAATCATTATAACAATTTTACCGAAAAAAATAAAAAATAAAAAGAACTGAAAAGACATTATAAAAGAACCAAAAAGGAATCCTACAGAACCGAAAACGAGCCGCGAAGCCTTCATTGCACGATGAGCAAAAAATTTACTTTTTTTGGCATTAAGTCTAAATATGAAGATATCAGCCCGAAATTCGGTTCAGATATGTATCATAGACTTTTGAGTTGACCAACCAAATTTTGTTCGGTTCAACGCGCTATATCATATAGCCGCCATATACCTGATCTGGCCGACTTACGTTCACTTCGTTGTTTTTAATGCTATCGGCTTCGCTTCGTTTGCGTAATATGGAGTTCTGGGTTGACCTAGCAAATTTTGTTCCTTGAATTTAATATTTTGCTAATTTTATTCCTCATCTTTGATGCTTTCAAATCACTTTCAGCCGCGATTCGAATGCGTGAAAAAGAAGCGACAACATCGAAAAATCATGTTTTTAAATGGAAACCTTTTTTTTTATTTTAAATGAAATACTAACGTAGAACATTCATTTTCAAATATAATTTCATGCATTTAAATTTTATATATTTATTTATTTTCCTTACTTTACTTTATAGCAAAAATATAAAAAGAAATTGAGGTTTTGTTGACTTTTTTGTTCTTGGAACTGGACTCAACGGAACCGGTTCATTAAACACTCGGAAACGCACATCACTAATAGATAATATAAATTGGTTTATTGCTTTGTTTGTGCTCAGATGAGATTTAAAAAAATGTATGACACATAAAACAATAATTTTATAAATAGTTTCTGGCTGTGAATCAACAAATGACCCATTTATACATATGCTTATATATGTGTATTTGTATGCCAAAACAACTAGGCATAAGTATATATATGAATAACAATCACACTGACTTCAGTGCATGTGTATGTAAATACATACATATGTATTTGCATTTGGGAAGAAAAGTGGGTAGAAAAGTTTCGTGAGTGTTGATGGACAAATGATGGCAAGTTAATGTCTCATATCGGAGGCCAACATGTATAAGATCACAAAGTTGAAATGGCCGCATGTGCAGGTGTTGTGTGCTTCTTAAAATAGCTCATCAAACGACCATAGTAACAAAAATAAATATTCAGTATTTTGCCTAAAATTTGCTTTTCAAGCATTTTGGAATTTACATATGTGAAAAAGTGGACATTAAAAATCTATTTAAAGTTTATTTACAAATCCATTTGGGTTTTGTAGTTATTTTGTAAAAGGGCGGAGTGGAAAGTAAATGACCTACATGTGGACTCACGGCTTGCCTAGCCACGCTATACAAGTGGGATTTGGGTTTGAATTAATACATATATATTTTTGAACTTTGAGCTTGCTCTGCTCGTGAAGCTATTGTGCTGCCTGCGTATGCTGTAGTAAAACTTGTCAGTGATGGCGGCCATACTCATCACCAATTGCGCCGGTTGGCGGTGTTTACTGAAATCGGACCACGAATAATGTGTGCGTGCAATAGGCGCTATTCTCTACGGCGTGTCAAGACGCATGGGACGAAATAGCTGCGGTTGCAGCTTTAAGATGCATAGAATAGATAGAAGATAGAATAGTCGAAGCTCCTGCCTCGAAGAATACAGTGCCCTTATACCTGCAGCTTTTTTTCCATTCTGGCCCAAGATCTTCTATCATTCAATTAAATTCCCCTCTGAATGTTGTTCTAATATTAAGCCTACTGCAGTGCATCTAAACTGAAGAGTATTCGATTTAAATACTCCAAAACTCTGAGTAGTTTTACTGTAGTTTTCCATTAGCTTCTCACTGATATTAAAAATCATGACCAAAATAGATAAAATACGTGAATTCGTCACTACTACTTTTGATACAAGCGCTACACGGAACTGTGCGAACCTTAAGTCTAAGATCGTAACCAGAAGACTTACGCTGGACTTAGCTTCGATTTCATTCGGTCTATTTAAACCTCTGGAGCCGCTCTTAATAAAATAAAGAGCCGTTATGACACCGAGACTAATAAAAATATTAAAAAATTATTGGAATTTAATTAAATACTAAAGAACAGAAGTCGCCTCGGAGACTAGCGGCTCGTTCGCCCTACCTCGTTTATTTAAAAAAACGTTTAAATGGTTACTTTGCAAATAGACTAATAAAGAATCATTACCCAAATTACTATTAACAAATCTGCCCTCAAGAAATAAGCTGAGAAGGCGGGCCTTTCGGTCGCAGTAATATATGTTCAGGCTAAGTTATTCCTCCAATCTCGCACCATAATCGAAAATGATGGAGGGATAGCCTTTATTATTCGTCATCGATTCGCCAACAGTTACCGACTGGCGAAACGAACGAACTCAATGAGGTACAACCAAACTAGATATCGTCTATCCGTGCTAGCTAACTTTGTTTTGCTTTCCCATGAAACATTTTTTGTTAAGCGACCGGAACTCAAACATAGCGAGCATAGAACAAAAGTTTGAGTTATGTTCTGTTTAGGCGGTTGACTATATATTGTGTACTATTTATGTAGGCGATAAAGGAATAAATGACAATAGGCAGACTGATGTGTTAGCGCAAACGGATGCAAGTCAGTTATTGTTAAGGATGACTGACGTAAATATGGCACATCCAGACTTCCAAAAAGTATAGACACAGCAACAAAAATCGAATAATATGACCTTCGGTTCAGTTAATCGCCTCTTTGGCTGGCTGTAAAGTTTAGCAAATCTTCTATATGATATCTGTGATATGACGAATTGAACAATTTACGCCTCAAAGACGAATGTAATTAAATATGCCCTGTGGGCAAGGACAAGTTATATACTATCTTACTGTCATACCTAAATAAAAGCTTCAGCGTTGTCTGGCGTTAGGTATTGAAGTTGGCTGCAGAAAACAGCAACACACAAACAAACCTATGCTTATTGTTGGTGTTATTTCTGCAATTGACGTAACGTTGACGCTTTTATGTAGGTATGGCACTTCGGCGTTCAAGCTAGGCGTCAGAAACCGCTCCACCCAACGCTTTTGTTTAGGTATGGCAGTTCGTCCTTCATTTTGATAAAAAAAATGTGTGTCGTTCTGGATCTCCTGCAGATCTTATCATTGATCGGATCCAGTCTAAAGGCATGATTCCGAGGAACTTGATGCTTTGCTTCAGCTGGAGGGTACTTACATCCAGCTTAGGCTTAGAGCAGTTCGGAATCTTGTATTTCCTCTTGAAGAGTACCATATCTGTCTTTTTTTGCGTTGATACTAAGACACACTTCGGTTGTTCTATTACATATTTTGCAATTCGATCGATTCGGGAATTTTGAGAATAATTTTACGATATCGGGATTTTATCCATATACACGAATACTCAAACGCATAGCCAGCTATCCGAGTATACAGATAGTAAAAGCCCTACTGCCCGAAGATAGTTAACTCGTTACAGTGAAAGAAAATGACCTTAAGGAGTACATGTGTAGAAAAACTGATTACATACAAAAACATTTGCCTTCGTGACAGTTATCTCATTGAATGTGTGACACCGTTATCGCATATTAGCTATACCTGACATTTGTCGCGGCACGTTTTAATGTCAATATTTGCTAAACAAGCCCAAAATTTAATATCATTTGAATAGCACCACCTCTGGGATGGATGTGATTGCCAATAGTTGCCTCCAGCAATAACAAAATTTGTGGCTCCGTAAGCATGACCGCAAAATACATATCTACACAAAAACGTGGCAAGAAGTTGGCGTTGCGGCCAAAGCTCTTATATGTATACCGCAAATACTATACGTACTTATTTATGAATGTATGTAGATAACTACTTGTGTGTGTAAATAAGTAGTCACGCTTGCCTGCGTCTAAGTTACCCTGAGGCATCCTTTTAAGTAAGTATACGGTGTAATAATTGTAGTGATGGCACTGATGACATTTAACTGCCTTAAACTTGTGGTTTTATTGAACGTTGCAGCCAATTACTTCCATGTATGCTTCTTGCAAGGTAACCAAATAAACGAAAACGTACTGGGGGGGGGGCATGTGCGGTATGCCAAATTAGTCAACTTAAGCATGCAGTTATTAGGGTACGCTCTTTGTTCCCATAGAGCTATCTCACACTCAAGAGAGATCGATTATTTTGTAAAATATGTATGGGACGAATACATATAAATAAGTTCGTGAAATGCAACAAGTAATTTAAGAGTAATTAAGTAATTTGTTTAAGAAAAGCTTTTATTATTATAGTTATTGGTTTTCATGCAAGTAATATAATTTTTAATAATAATTAATATGGCTCTTCCGCATATCCACCTATCGTGCAAATTCTTTTGTGGAGTTATTCCTTTTTATGTATGTAAGTATATACACTTCAAACATGTACCATATCAGATCATAAATACGGGGATCTGAAATGTCTTGACACTTGCGTCACTCAGCAGATTAACTCATCTTTCATATTGCAATGTGTGCTTTAAAATAAATCGATTACGTCCATTTTTTGGAGTTCATATACATACATACAATGCTATTACAAGCATATGGACACATTTCGGACTCATATTTTCAATGGATACTTTTTTATGTAATTTTTATGTTGGTTTTTGAGATTAGGTTTATATGGAAGGTATGCTTTAAAATAAAACCACCAAATCTCAGTTTCCTTTTCTCGTCCTTTTCTATGACGCCAAGATGCGGACGATATCAAACAAAGACGAGTAGGCCTTGGCGATCATCACATCTTAGCTTCAGACTTCTTTCTGGAGTTTGGAGAGCTCACCGGTTATTATTATTATTATTTTTATTATTATTATTAGGGTGCTGGCTTCGCTCATTAAGTGACGCGAATTCTCGCGACTCCCGCTTAAACTTTGTTTTTTTTTGGATTATTCCTAAAACACCTCAATTTTATACATTACACTGTTGCCGAATTCTTAAATTCACATACATTCATGACTTGCTTGGCCTCGCTCTCAACAACAATAAAATTAAATATTGAATGTCTTCTAGTTATTTTCTAAAAATAATATTATTTCAATATAATATTGACTTTCAAAAAACTGGTACAAGCAAATACTGCTAATATCAACATCTCCTGCACCCATTCATTATCTATCAAACTTTGTCCGAGGCTATTTAGTCACAAACTAACTAAGCGCACATACATATGTATGTATATCCGGTTATTGTCTATAGCTGTACATTTTCTTCCCATTGTTTACATATGCAGCAACAACCACACAAACATAAATAGTTTGTCTTTTGTTTATGAAACTAACAACGCATAACGCC